>NC_141926.1:5347500-5642500 GCF_057802395.1 Ceratotherium simum simum | reverse complement strand
GGTGTGCACTGATGCACCACTTGTCAAAATCATGCTGTGGTGGCATCCCATATAAAGTAGAGGAAGATGGGCATGGATGTTAGCCCAGGGCCAATCTTCCTCAGCAAAAAGAGGAGGACTGGCATCAGATGTTAGCTCAGGGCTAGTCTCCCTCACACACACACACACACACAAAAAAAAAACATAAAATGAGAGGCTAGTACCTATGAGGGCTTCAAAGGAGGCTGCCAAAACCAGTTTACACTCGACTCAAAACTCTGCTCCGAAGAATTTCTTTGGGGAGAGGTTTTGCAACACTGTGACATTTTTCCTACCCCCCACCCCCCAAGAGGAAGGGGTGGGGATTACGCTGTCCTGACGCTTCAGAGTCCAGTGGAGGGTTCCAAGGGGACCTCTCAGAGAACATGTGTCCCTTGGAATTGGAGCATCCAGAGATTCCAGTGTCTGCGAACTGGGAAGGGTGTGGGTGAGATGCTCTGGCAGCTTAACAAACAGTTGTGGCAACGTTGGAGCTAATTGTGTGTCTGCCAAAGGGGGATGGAGACGTGTTTCCTCTCAGGTCTGCTCTTAGGCTGAGCTTCCCCCCAAGTGGATCTGGGACATGGATGTGAGGACAGGTGTTTGTACAGGAGGTGATCGCAGGGAGTATCTGTGAAAGCAAAGGGAGGAATTAGCCAGGGAAGGGAAGGCAGCCTATAAGGGAAGGAGTGGGTACTGAACAGCTTACTTTCTTAAGCACCTGGGGCTCACACCTGCTGGGGACCCTCAGAGAGACAGTGAGGAACTCGCTTCAGAACTGCTGACCCAAGGAATGACGAAGGTGGGGCATTTGTCATCTGGCCCCCATGAGGCAGAGTCACAGGTATTACCAAGATGATGAGGGCCCAAGGGACAGAGTCAGGGCACTAAGCATGAGCTGCAGCATCTTTTAAAATGATCTGCCCAAGAGGGCCTCTGGTCAGGGGTGAGACAAGGTCAGCAGAAAGAGGGTGGACGGGTACTGTGGGAAGCAGGAGCTGAGGGGACATTCGTGAGTGATGTCATCGCAAGACCAGCACATAGGTGCTCCCGGTGGAATTCGGAGGAACCCACAAGGGAAGCCCAGGGAGCACCAAAACCGTGCCTCAAGCACACCAGTCATTGACCTTCCTGCCCCTTCCCTCCCACCCCTCTCTCAGCACTAACTCTGGAGGAGCCAGTGAGGTGGGGTGGGGAGGGTGACAGAAGAACAGAAGTGGACATAGGAAAAATCAGCTAAACCCCTCCACCTCCCCAATCAGGGGCGGACAGAACCTTCAACTTTGAATACAGTTTGGGGTTTTGGCTACTAAACTAGATTGAACATTTTAAATACCAAATAAAGACTGTTTGGGGGTCTAAAATTGTCTAGAACATCTTTTTATCGTCCATCAGAGATTTAAGGAGTTACTAAGTTGCTCAAGATTTCGTCCAAGAGCAGGGCTGGGGAGAAAGAGACCACATCAGACAGTGAGAGGAAAGAATATAGCATTTTATGGAGTTTGTCTTGTTCAAAGTAAAAGTTATACAGCTTGGCAGGTAGAGAAGGATCGAAACTTCTGACTTCCCACACCCAAGCAGGCTCTGAAGAAAAGCCGGGTAGCCACAATTCTAGAATTACAATGAATAAAAGAAATGGAGCAATAAAGAAATCTATTCTGTAAACTAACACAGGGACAGAGAGAACAGTTTGGTGGTTACCGGGGGAAGGGGGTTGGGGGGTGGGCACAAGGGGTGAAGGGGAGCATTTATGTGGTGACTGACAAACAATAATGTACAACTGGAATCTCACAATGTTATAGACTATTATGACATCAATAAAAAAATTAATAAAAAATGAAAATTTAAAAAAAAGAAATCTATTCCACCCAACATTCTTACAATCTTAAAAATAATAACTATCCAGGCTCCTATGTAACTAGAAATGAATTTTTTTCCTCTAATAAACATTGCCCCCTGCCACACTCCTTTCTTCAGTGTATTACCCGGGATTTAAATATTCAGTTTTCCACTCCATTTGATACTCTTCCATTCATTTTTCATCAAATGAAATCCACCCCTTTGCAGGAGGTACTCCAGTTAATGAATGGCACGGATCAATGAGATAGAACGGTCGTTCCTTGCAAGTGACCCAGGATTGTGTTGCTCCCTGGCACTGGGGCAGCAGCGGCACATGGTGGGACAGGTTGGTGTGTTTACTTGGGCTGGGTGGTTTATGGTTCACGTGGCAGGGTTTTGCACACACGGCCACGGCCCCCATTACCATCGAGGCCCCAGGTCTCCTGCCGTGGCTCATCTCCTCCTGATTCTCTGCCTCTGTAATGATTTGTTCCCCTTGCTGCTCCTGAAAATGGCCCCTCTTCCTTTCACGACCCTTAAAAGCTGATTCTTCCCAGTCTTTTGTCAGCAGCCACTCTTTTCTTCCTGCTACCTGTTCTCATTGGATTTTAACCAAATCTTTATCACCAACCTCAACCTCTGTCCTGAGCTTCAGATTTATTCATCTATTATTATTATTATTGTTAATTTTTTTTAGAAAGATTGGCCCTGAGCTAACATCTGTTGCCAATCTTCCTCCCTTTTACCTTTCTTCTCCCCAAAGCCCCAGTAGATAGTTGTAAGTCATAGTTGTACATCCTTCTAGTTGCTCTCTGTGGGACGCCTCCTCAGCATGGCTTGATGAGCGGTGCATAGGTCCGTGCCCAGAATCCGAACCGGCGAACCCCCAGCCGCCCAACCAGAACTCACGAACTTAACTGCTACACCACCGGGCCAGCCCCCATTTGTCTAACTAAATGGGTTTCAACCTTGGCTGCACAAAAGAACAACCCAAATGGCTTTCCAAAAGTACCAATTCCTGGGTCCCACTCTCGTCTACCTGGATCAGAGTGTCTGAGAAAGGGCCTGGAGATTTATACTTTTTGATAAATGATGCCTGATGGCAGCACGCCAGTGACCCATGCCTCTCCTTTCTCCTGTTGGGTTAGCATATTTCCCATGCATGCCAGTTTTGTCACCACAGTTCAGTAGTAACATCCTTGAGAATATAGACCGTATTACCCCATAGCCCCCAAGCTGATGATTATCACCCCAAAGGGACTCAGTGGAAAGAGAAATGGCTGAGAATCTACAGCTGCAGGGTCTGGTTGCAACTGTGCATCAACGAGCGAGGTGCCCTCGGAAGCTCTGCTGACCCCAGTCTCTCACCCTTGAAAGAGGAGACTGGAGCTCACTGCATCATTTCTAAGGCACTTTCATGCTGTGTGAGCCTAGGTCCTTGTAAATTACCTGGAATTACCTGTGTCTATTTTCCTTGGGGCCACTCTCTTTTCTCTCATGCAGCTCTGGAAGTTTCTTTTTTCTCTCCTTTCCTTCTTTAATTTTTATTATTAAATAAACTCATTCAGCCTCTGCTCTGTGGAACATCCACGAAGCAAATAGTTTCATGAAGGAAGCAAGTCATTGACCCAAGGAGCTACAATTTCTCAAAAGAGGAAGACATGTCCTGGCAGAGAGAGCTGGCCATTAGTTCTGCCCTGTAGGGTTAGCAGAAAGCTTCATGCAGGTGGTGAGTTTTGCTATGAACCTTAAAGTAGGAGTTTATCAAATGGAAAAATGGAAGGACCTGGGGAAAATACCTGGAGAATGGGGAAATGTATGGGCGGTGAAGCAAAACACAGAAAAAGAAGGTGAAAATAGTGCACACAGAGAGGGCTGTGAGTAGACGAACGAATACAGTGTCTGGAATTTCACAACCAAGCGCGTGAGGCTCAGGAAGTGAAGTGGAGAACATGCAAGAGACTCCACCAGCAGCTGGAGAAACCCGGGCAGACATCTGATTCCCGTGGACTCCACCCTCGCACACAATGGCAGTGGAGGAGAGTACAGACAATGATTTCCCATCTGTGTTTCTCCAGAAACTGTGTGCTGGGAAAAGAAAGTAATCATATCCTCAAAATATTTGGCCTCATCAGAGATTGAAAAGTTATTCACATCTCCTTATTGGGCCTCTATTTAACAGAGTCAAAAAGGCTTTAAATCCCTAAGAGCAGTCCTCCACAGAAAGGAATATAGTAATGAAGTTGAACTTCACTCAGAATTCTTTTAAAGAAAGCCATTTCTGCCCATATTATCAGGGAACCGCACGGTCCTAATTGTGCACACTCTAGCTCACAGTGTGCTTTCAAAGATTCACGGGGGGAAGGGCAGCTGGAGGGAGCAGGAGGGGCAGGGATGCAGGAAGATGCAAGCCCCATGAGCATGAGGAAGGTGATGCATCCCTTAGCAATCATTTTTCAATCATCTCCTGCCTTTGTCAAAGAACAAACCACTCCTTTTAAGCACCTCTTTCTAAAATACAAATAGCAGCATTTACAAAATTAAGGAAACTCCAAGGATGCTAAACTGTGGCCAATTATGCTGCAGCCCAGAGTGAGTGACAAGGACCAGCTGACAGTCTCAGCCTCTTGAAAAGGGCCACTGTAATTGAGCCACTGATGGACCCCTCACTAGGGCTGTCACTGGGCGCCTCTACACAGAGCCCATTTTAATTGCTGATGCTGACGTTTATTTGACGTCTTCGGTCCGACTCAGCGTCCTTTTATGACCATCCTATCGGACCACAAATCAGGTACAAATAAAAATCAGCCACAGCATCCTTCCTCCTAAAGGCAGTTGTATTATTTTATAGATATTTGATATTTAAATTTTAATTAAGATGGGACGAGGGTGGAATATGGACAGAAGCGGAGTGAGCAGAAAGAGAATTTGTTCTGGAATAAACAGGTCGACGGGAAGGAGGGGAGGCTCAGGGAGATTGTGAGAGGAGAGGGGTAGAGGTGCATATGAATAAATGGACCGTGCCCATAAATGCGTTGGCCAGAGGCCGGCAGTCACAGCAACAATATAGCTTCAAGAATGCAACACGCAGGGTGTGAGCCTGTGGGGAGGGGAGAGCCTCCCATGATGTCGCCACGCTGCACTTACGTGTTGCAATATTTCACTGCATCCTAAAGCAGCTTGCTCCGGCGGAGGCAGCCCGACACTCTGCTCCTCCTGTTTGCTGTTCTGCAACGCAGGGAGGGAGCCACACATCTCCTCTCCCACCTGCTGGCAGTTAACTGAAATGCAGGGCACACCTGGCCATCAGCAGGGCTTCACTGATGCCCAAATTCCACTTACCTCCGCTCATTTGGAAACCAAAATATGGCACCAAAATGACTCCAAGTCAGGCTAAACGTTTCATATCACACACTTCTCTTTTGAAATTTATCTCCGTCTCGACAGGAAGTTCTGGGTTGTATGCAAGAACAGAAAGTTATGGAATGGATGGTAAATATTTCATGGTGTCAACACTGTAGCAATTTTGAATGAGGTCTTCCATCAAGTTCCAGAAATAACTTCACTTTCTCATTAGAAACAACAGAAAAAAATCCTACTGCTGTATGGAGGGGGGAGTTCCAAAAAGCTCACGGTTTTTAGACACTGAGAGGGTATTCGTTTCACTTAAGGGATCTTAGCCGAAGAATAGCCCTCTGACCACAACTCTGACCCTTTTGATTAGCAGCTGTGCCTTCTAGAAACAGGTGGCAGGGCTGGGAGATGTGAAAAGGAGAGAAGGGCACATCGCCTGAACCTTCTCAGACACACCAGTGGGCTCCCAGACCGGAGAAATGAGGCTTCAAGTCTTTGGTCAAACAAGGAACTTGATCAGTCTTGTTTCCTGTGTCTTGACCAGTAAGTCAATGGAGTTAGCTGTTTTGAGTGGGAGGAGTGCAAATGGGGGCTCCAGATAGGGAGGACCTGGAAGGATTGTTGGTTTGAATCCATCAGTCAATGTCCTGAATCCAGAGTATTTAAAGAGGCAAGCAAAATTTGACAAAATGGGAAATCAAAAGACAGTAATAACCTTCATTGTTATATTCTGACATAAGAGGAAAATTCAATCATCTACACTGGCCCAGGAAAGGGGTATTTGGGTAAGAAAGGGGTGTCGTCCCAAAATAGCCAAGGAGACTCTTCGTAAATGAAGAACTGTCAGCCCTTGTCAAAGAAGCAGTAGTAACAGTTGGTTGTCATCAGGGAAGCAGTAGCCTCAGAGAGGCACGATATGGGAAGACCTTGAGTCCATGCAATGGCCCAGGGTATGGTGTACACAGTGGTTCTGAAAGTGTGGTCCCTGAACCAGCGGCATCGGCCTCACCTGGGAACTTGTGAGAAAGGCAGACTCTTGGTCCCCACCTCAGACCCACTGAACAGGAAACTCTGGATGGGGCTCAGCCCTCTGTGTTTGAACAAGCGCTCCAGGTGACTTGGAGGCACCCCGAGTCTGAGGTCCACTGAGCATGCACCTTTGCTCCTAGCAACTGCTGGTCTGGAGAAAAACAGCTGCTGGGTTTTACTGCCCGTTGCCACTGTACAACACCAACTCCTGCCCTCGGAGAAAGGTCCTGCACAGTGGCCTTTTGTTCTCTGAGTTGCAAGCCTTTGTCCAGCAGAGGTATCAAACCAGCTGCTTCATCCCCACCATAGAAACACCATACTGGTTCCCCAGAACCCGAGGCTGGGACGGCCTGTTCTTGGCAAAGGGAGAAGTGAAGGGGCGGGCAGTTCTGTTCCTTGGCCCTCAGGCATTCTCCTGCACCTGCCTCCCCCTGCCTTCTCCCATCCGTCCTTCAGGAAGGGCTCCCTCTGTGCGGAAGCCTTCCCTGGGAGCCCTGAGCCCCTTGATAGTTGGGGCCACCTTTGCTGAGCCCCCCCAGGGTGGCCGTCTGAGGGTGGTGACCCAGCAACATTGGCCTGAGTTGATAGGCACAGAGCAGGGGTCAGGAGGAGAGGGAGAGAGCAGTTGGGGCTGCTTGCTTTATGCAGAGGCACCTGGGAAAGAAAGGAGAGCTAGAGATGGAGAGTGAGAGATGGAGAGATGGATCGGGTTAGTGCCCGATCTTGCGCTATGAGAAGGGCCAGGTGTGATCACTGAGACGACGGGGCTGGACCAGAAGCTAGGGAGATGTACTCACAAGAGACTTGCTCAGGGAGACTGGGTACAAGTGGCCACCCTTGAGTCCCAGGACCAAAGCAAGCGTCCATGTGGCTGAGACAGTGAGAGCCCAGCTGGCTACAGGCAGACAGCCCCCCTTTCCCCCAGAGCCAGCTGGCTGGGAAGCCATGAAGAGGGGCTGGTACAGGAGAGCTGGGCAGACGTTCCTCTTCCCTGACATACACCTGGGGGTTCATAGAAAAGTTCCTGGATGTTCGAGGGAAGGCTGAGGCCCTGGAGGCTGCCATGGAGGCATGCTGTTCAGGCCTCACTCCAGGGAGAACCTGCCAAGAGGCACCGTGAGCAGCCGGCCTCCAGCTACACACCTTCGGGACCCACTGCAGCCATCACCTGAGGCCAAGCTCTTCCCGGCTGCTCAAGAAAGGACTGAGCTTTGCAGGGGTATCCGAGCTGGGCCTTCCTGCCTGCAGGACGCCTCCATAGGCAATCTGTGCTCTGGGGCTCTCTGTCAGCAGTGGTAGAGACTTTTTCTTACAGGCATGGCAATCTGAGACTCTCCCCAGCCCAGTCCTCCTTTGCTCCCTCCATCCATTCACAGGTGCCAGCTTTGCATCAGGCTCTGAGGCTCTTCCTGCCCACTCTGCTCCTCCTCCTCCATCCTTCCCAATAAATCTCTTGAGCTTGCTATTCCAGCTTGGCGGCTGCTTCCCAGAAGACTTGAGGGACACATCCTGCTAAGGAGAGACGGGCTGAGAGCTGCCATACAGCCAACAGCAAGATCGTCGTACATACACATAGTCTGGTGGGGCTGGGACCCGTGGCCACACCCTTCCCACTAAGTACAGATAGTAGCGGCAACACTCAGAGTACATATGTACCAGCCAGTTGCAAGTGCTTCACGTGCAGTCACTCATTTAATTCTTGCCATGACCCAGCGAAGGAGGCTACTAATGTTATCTCCATTTTACAGATGATAAAACTGACATACAAAGAGATAAACCAACTTGTCCAACGTCATGCAGCTACTAAGCTCTGAGAGAAGGACTCCAACCTGAACTTCTCATTGGTTCATGTGTGTCCACCTGAAGGCAAGAATTGTCTCTTATTCATCTATTTACTCACAGTGCCCAGAAATCATTGGCACCAGTAAATAGTTAATGAATAAATAAATGGAAACTCATGTATCATGAGTTCATTGGTTCCCAACCTATGGGCAGCTGCTGCTGAATTGTGAGATATCTTTGTGTTCATATGGGCCCATGAATTGAAAAAATACTTCTTCGTATGTTTATGCGTAATGTTTATTAAATGTATGTAGAAACCATTGTGATTAAATAAATTCATTCTAAGAGGTTGTTGAGTTCATAGTTGTTTTAGGTGTGCTGTTTCTATTTTTACCACTGCAGGTAGTAGTACAACCAACAGGTGAAGTTCCATGACATTTTGTCACGTTAAAAAAAAGAGTTGTAATATTGGAACATGAATCAGAAGGAGAAGAAAAAAGAGAGAAGAAAAGCTGGAGAGGAAGAAGGGATCTGGAGGAGGAGAAGGAGTGAGAGGCGGTACAGAGAACCAATCTTTGGGGCAGCAACCATCACGAAGATTTTGCTTCTCTCTCTTTCATGATATTCCTATGTTTTTACCCCAAAAGGGCTCACATAAGAAAATTTTTATTTGATTCATCTAAGGACCACCATCTTGGATTGGCCAAAGCAGACTTTGAACTGAAATTGTACTAGAAATGTTTGAGAACCACATTCCATGTTAAAAATGATCAGACTTTACTCAAATTGTTTTTGGACGTAATTAATGAATTAGCAAGAATGGAAGCTCATGCAAGCCATCACAGAAAAACCAGGCAGAAGCAGAAATGCAATTTGCCTCCTGAATTACCAGCTATAAACAATCTTTTATATCATAATGTAAGATCTAAAAATAGTTCACTTTAAATTTTGAGCTCTTGTACATAATGAGAGGCCGTGCATAAAAGCCGGTTACTCATTTATTCTCTGCATTAAAGGCTTCACGGTAAGAGCCCAATTAACAAAACAGACCAGTGGGAAATTATACACAATACTTTTTGTTTATTACAGAGAGACTTTTCGTTCATATCTCACTGAAAGGAAATTTTGTACCGACTCACATAACTCATCCATGGCATTATTCCCTCTGACTATAGGGTTGCCACAAATGAATATGCGGAAAAAAAATGAAATGGAAAAATAGTGATTTTTAGAAAGATAGTGCCACTGTGTCATTAAGAGTTGTGGATAGCATTTCCCATGGCCAGGGGTCAAGCCCATAGCCTTGGACAGACGGGCAATGCCATAGCTGTGGCTTCAAAGATGCACTGGGATCATGACTCAGGAATTCTAGATTCTAGTCCTGGTTTAGAAAGGATCATTTCTCCATAGACTGTCTTATCCGTTCTGGACATGGTATGCGAGTTACCTCGAATCTTCTCCCCACTGTGCCATTGTGCAGATAAGGAAACGGAGGATGAGTAAATTGCAGGGTTGGGGTTCTCCCTCCAGCCCCTATTTCCTATTCTGCCAAATCAGATGGGTAATAAGATCATATTTAAGATACCTGAAGCCTCTGCTACTGTCTGACTACTTCTCAAGGAGGCTGGGACATTCCTAGGATGCCAGATGACTAAGGAGAAATAACAGGGCTCACATTTGCCCTTCAACATTCAAAAATGCAGTTTCCTGTTCTTCCCAATTCCCAGTGTCCATAGCAAATGAAAATTAGTGACTTTGCTGAGGCCGGTATTTGGACGCCAGCTAGGAAGCTGCCATGTTGGAGCAAATCATTTGGCCAGGAAATGAGCCTGCCGACCACCCACCACCCCCATTTGCAAAAACCCAGGTGGTTCTTTGCTGTCTATCATAGTGAGTAGCTTTTATGTACTGATTAAAGTCTTTCTCTTCCTAGGGGAATAAGTGGCCACAAAAGCAAGCCACTGGCTAGTGCTGGTGATGGAGTTGAAGAGAGAGGGGGGCAGCCTCGGAAGCAATAGTTCTTTCTCAGAGGATAGGCACAGCACACACCAAAGAGTGAGGTGACAATTCAGCAGTGCTTGGGGATCCGACCAGCCCACCATAGGCTCTTTCATTGGTTAAATTACATGTTATCATTGCATTTGAGAATTGGAGTATGCATTAAGATCTCAAGACATATATTTTAAGAATATCAAAGTTCTTTCATATCAATTCTCCCATCCTTATGATGCCTAAAATTGCCAGAAATGAGAATGTGGTTTTTTGAAATCTGTGTCTGGATCATGTGGATGTGATATGATTAGAATGTTCACATGTAACGGCTAATTGGGGCCACTTTCACAATTATGTAATATTTCCATTCTGTCTTTTTACTATCGAGAGTGACTAAGCAGGCCTCCCCAGGTTCTGGCCATGCTAGGACACGGTCATAAATTCCACATTCCGCACACCTGGAATGGTCACAGAAGAGGTAAAGCCAGGAGGAGGGAATAAATCTGACACATGCCTTGGTACCAGAACACAGGGACTTTTAGTAACCAGGGGGTCTCACGTCTCTGACAGAGTGCTAAGCAGATCCGGTCTCCAGGTGCCCCCAAGTGACTCCATTCCCAGACCTCTCGCCATCGCAGGCAAAATTCTCTAGTAAGAGTTACATACCGGGATGCCCAGGGCAAAGTACACTATTCTAAATCAATGATTTCCAGCATAAACCACCCAGGATGGGACAGACGATTAATCAGAACATGGGAAATAAATACGACAACTTTTATTTATTGCTGTTTTTACCCATACTCATGTATCTATTGATTACATACATGTAGCTCTAGTAATATATCTTATATGTATATATATTTATATATATGTATGTATATGATGGGTAAAAATGATAATACATAAAAGTGAAATATATTACTATAGTTACACGTATATAACTATACATGTATATAATTCATAAATATTTGCATATTGGAGCACATGCTCAAAACTGTTTCCAAATGGTAGGATAAATCAAAACTGTTCTAGATTACCTCCCTTGATCTGGATACTGTGTTTTCGTCAATTAATTTTAAGGTTGTATTGGCAGTATTTCCTTACATCATTTTTGATCAACTGAAAAAAATGAGAGATTCTTCACTTAAAAGTATGTTAAGCAAGGCCTCCCTAAACTTGTATCTGTAAAAATATTTATTGAACAAAGCATCAGAGTTTCCATTCATCTCACTTGAACTTCTTTTGTTGATTTCTGCTCACTCTTTTTGCCTGTCAGGATTAATATATGTGTTTCTTCTCAACTATGTTAAAAAAGGAGAAAAACTAAAAAAGGCTGAAAGGAAAAATGCAAAATGTCCCCAGAGGTTGTTCCAAGGTGGTGGGTTTTGAGTGACTCGTTTCACTTCTTCGCACTTTTTCTCTACAATGAGCATGTATTTCTATGATCATAAAAAGATAAGCATTTGTGAAGCAAATGTTTCAATTCTCCATCCGTTCTCCTCACTATCCCTCCAGACAGATGCCAGTGGTAAATGCTCTGAGTTCGTATGTTCTAAAGCACAACGCAGGATTTGACCTATAACTTTGACTTGGTTTTAATGATTTATTTCCATTAAAATTTCACAATTTCAAATAACAATAACATTTAACAAAATGTATATATAGCGGCATTTACCCCAAGTGAACGTGGGTTGAAAGAAAGGGAGGAAATGGTGCATGTCCCATGATGTGCTGGGATAACATCCCGGAGGGGGACTCTAGTTGACTTGACCTGGTTCGTGTGGAGCAAATCCATTCAGGCTCCTGGGGATGGAGACTCCTCTTCCAGCATATTTGCTAACCACCTGTTACCCACCTCTTACAGAAGTTCTTGGTTTACTGACCAGTGGTTAATTAGCTTCAAAAAGAATGTCTAGCTAAACCCAGATCTTTTATCTATTACCTGCTCACAGCAGCCGGATCAAAGCTGCCGTGCTTTTCTCAAGGATATCAAAATGTTATCCTCATAAACATCTTAGACCAACTTTGAGTGGAAAAAAATCGTTAACCATAGTTACCATTTTTAAAATTTTTTTTGTAAGCGATTCAAGATGTGACTGGCGAGATCAGCCAGTGCAAAAGAGGGCAAGGCCAGCTGCTCCAACCCCCGGGAGCCTGCTATCTGTGCACTGTCCCCACTGCTCCCCTGGACGAGGCCGTGAGGAATCAGAGTGTGGCTGCATCAGCCAAATGGGCAGGACAGCCTGAGTGTCCTCACCATGAGCAAGTGTGTCACCTTCTCAGAGATACCAAACTTTAACCAGGTAAGACTAACAAGCAGAAAGTGGACCGTGAATGCTTTTAGTTCTGAGAATTAGAATGTAGGAGAAAACCAGAGGTGCTTGGATATGTTTCCTGAATGCAACAAATGCTGAATGAGGTGAATGAACATTAACGAAATCTGAGGCGATGGAAGCAAGGAGCACAGGCAAAGAACTATAAATGTGTGGACGATCAACCTGAAAGGTGGCCCCAGCAGCGTTTGGATGGATGATAACAGCAATAGATGATAACAGCACTAGGAGCGAAAAGAAACCAGCAGCTGAGAAGCAAATGAGATCATGTGGGGATTAAAAATTGGTATGAGAAATACGTTATTGTGTTTCTAAAGATGAAAACATTCACAGCATGGATTATAAATACACAGCTATTATCAATGATTCTGTACAAAGTGTGTTATTATCTAGATTATTAAACTAGCAGCTTAGATGCGACCATTATGAAATGATTGTACAGAAGGGATATTGCAGGATTGGAGATTAATTAGACAGGATACAAGAAGCCTGATGGGTAGTCAAAGCTAACAGATGGATCTAGGGAAGGGGTGTGAATTCAGGGTGAGGCCTTATTTCTGGTCCTTATCATTGACCATGAAATGCACAATGAAAACCATATTTCTAAACTCATATGCAATTCACGAATATCGCTTTTTACAATTAGAGTAGGTATATTCTGCACATTTCTGAAAAATTGTGTGCAAATAATCCTTTTTGGCAAATAAAATTATGCTTTAATTGTACCAGGGGAGATAACACACATACGAATGTTTTGAAAAATTTTAAAGCACAAAACATATCAGTGATTAGTGATCACAGGATCTGCACAGCTGATCTGTGACCATAGTTCTAATTTGATTTTTAAAACTCAGCATGTAAAGTCACAATGGTAATAAAGTAAATAATGACTATCACTTTCGTCAATGAGGAACGCTCATGTCAAATGATGCTTTTCCCTCATGTTTTGTGCTTTAGGAGATGAGTGCGGCTGCTGCATCCAGGATGTGCTGGCCTGGAAACGCGTTTATTGAAGCAGCACAGACCTGAGGTAGTTTAGGAACCTGTGGAAACCAAAAGGAAACGCATAGATGCTGGAAGCGTGATAAAGAAACAGTGAAAACAACAATCACACAATTTGGTGGCTGACTGTATTCAGGAGACAAACACTCTGGCAACAAAAACCATCCCAAGTGAGGCTGGGTGATGAAAAGATGCTGCTGTCATCACCAAAGAACTAGGGGGTTATGGTGGGAAGCCAGGCTGGGGTATAAGGACAGGGGCACAGGGAGTCATAACTGACTCAGTCTCCATGGAAGAACCCAGGTGCTGGAATCGCTGAAATCAGCATCTTCGCCTGAGGGTTTATACATCAGTCTCATGCAGGTTTAGTGAGTGGTAGTTAGGTTAAGGGCCCCAAGGGTACCCATAGGCTCTGATGAAATTGAGTTCCTCGATCCAGAAGGATAAGCAGCAGAGCTGGGGTGTCCCCACCAGCCTGATTCTCAACTGCGTGCAAGATAGGAGAATGGGTTTAACATAAGCCAGGGCTTCCTCCCTAATTCCAACCAGCTGCCCACAGGGAACTGGACATGCATGCCATGCCAGGTCACTGCATTTAGACCCAGTAGCATGCCAGGGTCTGGCCAAAGCACCCTCAACACCCAAACACGCTTTCTAAGTTCCCTATTTTGCTGCTAGAAATGACTATAGAGGAGAAAAGGGATCCAATTCGAAATAAAACATTTTCAGAAAATCTACTCATTGAAGAAAACTAGCAGATCATTATTGAAAATTTAGGGTATAGATTATTATTTTGGTAGATATTCAAATGCACAGAACTGTAGGAACTATACTAAAACTGAGTGTTAAAGAAAAATTTACATGCTAAGAACTAACAGAAAAATGACATCCACATTCTTAAAAAAATTTTTTTAATCCAGAATGGAACATTTAAAAGTATGAGAAGAGAAACTGTATTCTGTTGATACAAGAGAGAGAATATTTTTTGCCATTAAGAATACGTTGAAAAAAAAAAAAAAAAAAAAAAGAATACGCTGGCCTTGTGGCCGGCCACATGGAGTAGCGGTTAAGTTTGGCACCTTCTGCTTGGGCAGCCCAGGTTCACGGATTCAGATCCCAGGCACGGACCTACACCACTAGTCAGCCAGGCTGTGATGGTGACCCGCATATAAAGTAGAGGAAGATGGGCAGAGATGTTAGCTCAGGGACAATCTTCCTCAAGCGAAAAAAGGAGGATTGGCAACAAATGTTAGCTCAGGGCTAATCTTCCTCAGCACACACACACACAAAAGAATAAGCTGGTCTTTCAAAAGAATCAGTGTTGGATCTGAAAGTGGTTTTTTTTGTGTGTGTGTGTGAGGAAGATCAGCCCTGAGCTAACATCCATGCTAATCCTCCTCTTTTTGCTGAGGAAGACCGGCCCTGAGCTAACATCTATTGCCAATCCTCCTCCTTGTTTTCTCCCCAAAGCCCCAGTAGATAGTTGTATGTCATAGTTGCATATCCTTCTACTTGCTGTATGTGGCACGCAGCCTCAGCATGGCCGGAGAAGCGATGCGTCTGTGCGCGCCCGGGATCCGAACCCGGGCCGCCAGTGGCGGAGCACACGCACTTAACCACTAAGCCACGGGCTGGCCCTGAAAGTGTTTCCAAGAGACAGAAAAAGCGCATATTCACATGACCACTCTCAACAGGGATAATTTACCACTGCTTTTCAAACAGCCTCTACATTCTTACCTAAAATTCGCCTAAAAACATGACTATATGAGAGCTTGGGGCCGGGTAAGAAGCCAGCAATGTGGCTGATTGCTGTGCCATCTCTTCTTTAAGCGTATGTCACACATGTGCCGCTGTCACCTTAGCATTAGTCATATATTTTTCAGGGTAGAAATGACACACACCAGAAGCACTGGATCACTTACATGTTAATTGCAATTACGTGGCAAAACATAATGTGCTGCCAAAACATTCACAGGATAATTGCCCTGTGATGACAAGATAATTCCTCCTATTCTTCCAAAACAGAATGTGGATGCCCCGTCTAATTACTGCACAATCTCCTAGGCAAAAATTTCCACAAAGCCCCAGCCAAGCATGTACCTTTCCACGCACAGCTTCTCTCCAAGCATCTTTTCCCAATGTCAAAGGAAGTGTGTGGCTATGCCAAGGATTTGATCAGGGTGTCTCAGCCTCAGCACCACTGACATATGGAGCCAGATGATTCTTTGCTGTGTGTGTGTGTGTGTGGAAGGCTGCTGAGGAAGGACTTTCCTTTGCATTGTAGGATGTTTAGCAGCATCCCTGGTCTCTACTCACTAGATGACAATAGCACTCATCCACCTTGAGTGTTCAGAACCAATAATGTTTCCAGACATTGTCAAATGTGTCCTAGGGAGATGACAATAGCACTCATCCACTCCAAGTGTTCAGAACCAATAATGTTTTCAGACATTGTCAAATGTGTCCTAGGGGGAAAAATCACCCCCTGTTGGGGGCCACTGGATTAGATGTATTTGCCCAATTGGTAAAAAGGTCCTGTTTATAGCAGTTGACTCAGGGAACACACCACAAGTAGAGAAATGTGTCTTGCAACACCTCCATCCTCCTGTGGTCTTCCTCTATGTCTCCTTCTACACTTCCAGGCACCGACCGCCTGCTGCCCTCTCCTCGCATAAAGTCCTAACTCTAAGAAACCACCCAGCTGCTGGCGACCCGGGTTCGGATCCCGGGCTCGCACCGACGCGCTGCTTCTCCGGCCATGCTGAGGCCACGTCCCACATACAGCAACTAGAAGGATGTGCAGCTACGACACACAACTATCTACTGGGGCTTTGGGGGGAAAAAATAAATAAAAAATAAATAAAATCTTTAAGAAACCACCCAGGCCTTTCTCCCTCCAAAGAGTCCCAACTCCAAAATAATTCTGCCGTCCTCCTCATTTTCCACAAACCCCCATCACCTCCACCACTGGAACCACACACATATACCTTCTCAAAACATCTATTTCATCACTGTTATTGATCTCAGATCAGAGTGAAGAGGAAAGCACTTTGATGGAAAAATAAAATATAAAACAATAATATCCTTAATACAGGGGTATTTGATGAAATTTTAGGTGGTATGCACAAATGAACAAGGAGATAATTTGGAGTCAGAAAGCTGTTTTCAGTATTTCCTGCATAAGGCTAGCCCTGTTGAGCCCTCCCAAGACGTTGAGGGGCAGGAAATCCTTCAGATTCCAAGGACAGTCTAGCCCTGAATAAAGGGAGCAGTTTGTCTTAATTCTTAACCCTGAATATATTTGGCTTAGGCTGTCTCTGATTATTTCAAGTGATAAATTAGGAAACTTCTAAAAGATTCTCAATACATCATTGTAATTTGCTTTAACATACAATTGCCAAGAGAAAAGGCAATTGCCTTAGAGCGTGGATCAGCAAACATTTAATGTAAAGGGCCAGAGAGTAAATATTTTGGGGATTGTGGGTGATAGAGTAGCAATACTCAACACTGCCTTTGTAGGGTGCCATAGACAATATGCACGTAAATGAGTGCAGTTGTGTTCAATAAAACTTTATTTACAAAAGCAGGCTCAGGGCCAGATTTGATCCAAAGACCATACTTTGCCAACTCCTGACTTAGAGGATCCTCCTTGTTCATGCATCCAACATTTACTGAACACCAACTGTGAGCCAGGCGTTGGGAGGCACAATGGGGATATAGGATAAATAACACACTGACCCAGCTCTTAAGAAGCTGGCTACCTAATGAGGACAGAGACGTGCCAGCAGCAGATCCAGGAAAGTGTGAGAGAGGTACCACGGAAACCCAGAAGCAGAGATGAATTCCCCCACCTAGGGATGGGAGTGAAGGGTGCTTAAATAGAGGCTTCACTAAAGAAGTGCCTGAAAATGCTGATCCACTGGTAGAGACATTGTCTTCTGCAGTGGCTCTCTCTCTGCCTCACCACCATGCCTGAGATAGCTTATCTGTCTCCTGCCAGTTGGAGTTTCCCACCACAGCCAGGCCCAGAGGTTACCCATCCTTCTTCTAAGGCTCCTAAACAAAAGAGGTTGCAGTTTTGAAACACCTCATTCTCAATGACTTGAATCATATGCTCTGACCCCCTTTTCCTGCCACAGGTCTACCCAAGAGAAGGGTGCAGATTTTGTTGACCAGAGTCCTTTCCCTCCTTCCTTTGTGGCTCAAGTGCCTCTTAACGTAATGCAGAGGCATCGTTCAAGTCCTGCCGTATTGCATTCATGCTCTACTTTCTTTGTTTTAATTCAGGGAGTCTACTGGAGCACTTTAGAGTCCCAGTTGCAAATGTATCTCGTGTCATAACATTTCACAAAGCCTCATGACTGGCTGGCCTTCTGACTGCAGAGCTATGATTGGACAATATTTTAATTCTCACTTTAGGATTGTAACTTCCCCTCTGACTTTGAGTGAGAGAACATGGAATGCTATTGTTTTCCTCTGTTTCTAACCACAAAGGGAAGTAGCACTGGAAGTAGAAAGTTCATAGAAAAGAACAAAAACACCCGCTCCTGCAGTATTATTAGAAGCATTCCATTGGCTCCACAGCTCAGATAGTTAATACTTTCTTTGATTATTACAATGTACATGTTTCTCTGATTTCTAAAATTCCACCCACCACAAAATGGTCCAAGGCTACACATGGAGAAAATTAACACATTAATTTTAGTAACAAAAATATTTGGGAAGGATGGCAATTAATAGCTTAAACTAGTGTAAGAAAAACAGCAATGACATAAAGCCACACAGTGGCGGGCTTCTTGAGACTCCCTTGGAGAAGTTCCAACTTTATAAATAGAGAATAGTGCTGTAAACCCCAATGAGATGAAGTGGAAGGCCTTCGACCTGTCTGCTCTGAAGCCTAAGTCAGCCCTGCAGATCCCCTAGACCTTCTGTTTGTGAAAAGGGGCAGGAAGATGGGGGTCAGAGCTTTTGCCACTGGGGCACAGGGCAGAGCACAGAGGTGAGGCCATTCCTTCCCTTGTCCTGGCCACAATGCTCCAGAAATGACTCACTTTACTATGAGCATTGTCAAACAAAACTTGGCAGCTGGGGCCAGTGTGGCTATGCCTGTGGCATGACTGGCCTCTGATATGATGGATGCGGAAGGCGCTATCTGCTCACCATTGCTTCCTCGCCAGCTTGTCCTCATCTCCAAAAGAGGAGTAATCATTGGTAGTTTCAATGCTTTCACAAAGATTAGTGCACCATATGAGTGGGAACAGGGCTCTGGAAGATCCCTGGATCTCTGACTTGGTAAAGTCTCATAAAATATGTATTAGTTTCCTGTTGCTGCTATAACAAACGACCACAGACTTAGTGGCTTAAAATAACACAAATTCATTCTCTTACTGTTCTGCAGATCAGAAATCTGAAACGAGTCTTCTAAGACTAAAATCAAGGCTTCGACAGGCTGCGTCCCTTCTGGACTCTCCAGGGGAGAATTCATTTTCTTGTCTGCCCACATTTCTTGGCTTGCGGTCGCTCCCTCCACCTTCAAGTGCAACACTCCAACCTCTGCTTCTGTTGTCACATCTCCTTTTCTGACTCTGACTTTCCTGCCTCTTTCCTATAAGGACCCTGTGTCTGCCCACTCAGATAATCCAGGAGAATCTCCCATCTCAAAATCCTTAATTTAATCCCATCTGCAAAAGTCCCTTTAGTCATATGGAGTAACATATTCACAGATTTTAGGAATAAGGATGCAGACATTTTGGGTGGAGCCATTGTTCTGCCCACCACCAAAAAGCAAGGGCAAGTCCAGAATGAAGTCTTTCTGTCAAAGACAAAGTATGGGGCACTTGAAAGTGGAGGTTAATTAAAAATCCTACTGGCTGGGAGAAGGAGGAAAAAGGTACAGGCTGCCAAATTTAGAGGTAGAGAGCTCTTGAAATAGGAGTGCCAGACTGGAGTCCGGAGTCTCACATTGTAGGACGGCTCAGCAGCCACCTTTCTCTGTGACCCTGGGTGAGCCTCAGGTCACTTGCCTTTCTGAGCTTTCTTCTGCTCTCTTCTCCAACCTCAGCCCCCTCCCTCTCTTCCTCTGCACCCACATACTCTGCCCTCCCTCCTGTTAGAGCCGTTTCTGTTCACCCCTCCTCTGGGAGTCTGCCCCTCCCTCTCACCTTTGCTTCACAAGTCATCTCCACACTCTTGTATGTTGTCAAGTCTTTCCTTCTCCAAGGAATTGCTTCCTTAACCCGCAAACGTGCTGCAATTTCTCTTTTCTTTAAAGGATTTCCCTTGGCCCCATGCACACCTCCATCTACCACCTCACATCTCTCCTTTTCTTTATAGCAAAACTCCTCAAAATAGTTGTCTATACTGGCTGTCTCCACCTCCTCACCTCCCATTCCTTGAACCTACTCTATTTACGTTCAGGAATGACAGTGACCTCCATTTTGCTGAGCTTGTGGGCAGTTCTCTCACCCTCCTTGACCTCTCAGTGCATTTGACACGGGTGACCTTCCTTTCCCTTGCTTTCCTTGACTTCAAGCCCTCTAGTTTTCTTCCTACCTCCCTTTCTGCATCTTCTCAGCCTCATTTGCTCATCTCTGGTCTTCTCCTCATGCCAGCACCTCAACATTTCTTGTCCCGATCTCGGTCCTCAAACCTCTTCTCTTCCTACTCTCACTCTCTTGGTGAGCTTATCCAGTCTCGCCGCTGCTCTAAGTGCCACCGATGTGCTAATGATTCCCTAATTTATATTCCCCGCTCAAACTCCCTCCCCAGTCTAGACTTGTGTGTCCAACTGCCTATTCAGTATCTCCACTTGGATGTCAACCAGACATCTCAGACACAGCCTGCCCGAGGATGAACTTTGGTTCATCACCTCCAACCCTGCTACCCCCAAAGCCTTCCCCACTTCAGCAAATCCTTTCTTCTGGTTGCTGAAGCCAAACTCTAAGTGCTATCTTTGCCACCTCTCATTCTCTGCCCTTATATCCAACTCAGCAGCAAGATCTACTGGCTGTACAATAAAACATATTTGTACTTTGTGCAGCCCCCACTACAAACACCACAACCTGAGCTGCCATTAGTCTTCACCGTTAATCTTCACCTTGAATCCTTTATAGACTGTCATTGGCTTCCTCTCTTGCTTCCTCTGTGGTCTGGTTTCAACACAGGAGACAAAGAATTGTACTTTTCTTTTAAAAAACAAAACTCAGGTCTTGTCTTTGCCCTGCACAAGATCTTCCCATGACTTCCTATCCCATGCAAAACTAAAAATAAAAAATAAAAAAAAACAGTAAAAACCCAAGCTCCCTGTGATGTTCATGTAGCCACACATGCTCTGACTCAGCCTCCCTCTGGCCTCATTCCCAGTGGCTCTCACCCTGCCTCACTGCTCTCCAGCCTCCCCACTCCTCAAACAAAAGCTGCCTCCATGCTTTAGAATTTGTTGATCACTCCTGGGAGACCATGGTTCCTTCAGAGCTTCCCAAGGTTCATGCCCTGCCTTTATTCGTGTCTCTGTTCTGTTCAAATGCCACTTTCTTAGAGAAGCCTTCCCTGACCACCTTACCCACCATGGCCCTTCCTTTCTCTGTCACTTCCCCACCCCTTTGCGGAACGTGTCATTGCCAGCAATCGGTGCACATTTTCAATTGTGGACCTGCTTTTCTGTCCCCCTACTATAACGGAAGTACCATGAGGACAGGGATCTTATAGGTCTCATTCTCTGTTGCATCTCCATGATTGAGGATAGAGCCCAGCACAGAAGAAGTGCTCAGTACGTTTGTAGAATGTTTGTAGAATGGGTGAGCGTGTTCTCATAGCACATCTCCTTATGCCATCGTGATGCTCTCTTGCTATATTCTAATCACTGTTGCCCTGGCTGCCTTCCCAGTTGGACTGTAAGGTCTTCAAGGGCAGGGAGCATATCTTCTTTATCCCCAGTGCCCAGGCAGTCCATATATAGTGGATGTTTGGATAGATGGATGGACAGATGGATTTATTAGATTAGATGAGCAAGAATTATGCCTAGGGCTGGCCCTGGGACCCACAGTTTGACAAGTAAGTCGATTTGCTTTTAGGAATTAATTCATCAGTCATCTCAGTGGACCACATAAAGGCCATCCAAACTGGTCATATGGACAGGAATAAGCAACATGATTTTTTGAAAAAAATCTGTGGGTTGACACTTCGTTATCTTCCTCTGAGTTGTAATTAGCACTGGGGTTACTTTCACTTTTCAAGGTCTCTTATTGGTGCCCATTTCCATCTCCTCAACCTGTACCTTAAACAATAGGAGGGAATGTCCCCTGGGACATCCTCCAAAGACCACTCTCATCTTCACAGCAGAAAATACAAAGGGACCAAATCAAGCAAATTCCCTCTCAAAGTTAATTCTAACACAATGAGAAGTAAAGACAAATGTGTCACTTTTCTTCTGGGCCCATGACCTGATTTCCATCAGAGCTCAACAGATTCTTTAAAGACCCTGACCCAGCATTCATTTTGTGGATTATTTAACTCCCATTGTTACTGTTTTATGTCCTCAAAGATTTCTGGATAATTTGGGGCTGCCCAATAAAATTTGAGCAATCTTGCCCTTCCTTGGTCTAAAAAAGCAAAAAATAATTAACTAAACCAGATACGTTATTTGAAGAAAGGGAAGGGAGAAAAATGAAGAAAGCATTTAAAATATAGATATTTTTAAAGTACGGTTCAGAAAACGAGCATCCAAACCATTTGTATTAGAATTATAGTATTTTCCATTTAGGGAAGTGGGACAAGTTAATTGCATAGTTACCATGAAATAAACTACGTGGTAATTGCACAGAAACTCCTTTAGAAACTGTAGTAATTACAGTGAACTAAAGCATTCTAAAATAGACCGAGAGTTACCAAGTTCACACACAATGAAAAAATGTTTAACCTGCACTCCAGCTCCTTGACATGAATACGGCACCGTCAATGACTTTTGATGCCAATTTTCGAAGATAATGATTTTTAAATATAGACGTATTTCTAGAAATGGTCCCTGGCACAATCCTTCCTTTCAAAAAATGGGAGGAAAAGCTCAGTTAACTACTGCCGGGCAGCAAGAAAGTTGACAGTAATTTCCTGTCTAAAAGAGGTGACGATCTTCAAAGAAAAATAATAACAGTCTCAATTTTAGGAAGGAGTTTTTGGTAGTTGGCTCACATTTACATATGGTATGTCAAATTTGAGATGAAGCTCTGTCAGAATAGAAATGGCTAAGTTGAGAAGTGAATGGTACAGCATATTTTGCATAAAACAAGCAATTTTCTTGGGAATTACAAGGTCTGTTATGTAGCCAATCTCCCAAAAGGCTCAAAACAATCACCTTCTGTAACTCTGTTTTACATAAGCCAAATTATTCAGCTAGAGAAAAAAAGGCAGGGAAATATATAGATGATGGAGATTGTCCAGCCCTAAGAAGATGGTACAGTGGAAAGATCATGGAAATAGGCTCCTGGAATCCTGGGTGTTCTGAAGCAACTTACTAACCCTTGGGACTGACTTTGTTAAAAAGATTGGGTTCTCTCTCCAGGACTTTCTTACTTAAGTCTTGGGGATTAGATTTCCAGAAGAGGTAAATTGAGGGTTTCCAACCATCCCCAGAGTATCTGTGTACGTGGGCTAGCCCCTTGCCACCCTCTCGCCCTACCGGACAGGGTTCAATAAGCTGTCTACAAATGGGCTCTCCACTCCCTGCTCTGCATCCCTGTTACCAGGTCCACCAGTTGGCCGCAGCCCAGGGCCAAGACTATATCAGGGCTGGATTCAGAATTAGCTGCCAAAGCCTTTGTGAATTTAATTTTATAGACATTTTTCTGCTAAGTTGATGCCAGCCTAGATGACGAGCATGACAGTAAGAAATGAGATTAAAGACGAACAAAACCAGATGAAGGGGAAAAATTCTAATTGCACATGATGTAAACTTTATTTGTGCTCAGTTCTGGCATGGCCAGGCCAGCTCTGAAGCCATGAAGAAACATATTTAGTCCAAAAATGGTTCCATTAAACCCTGATCCAAGCTGCCTCTTACCGTTACACACACACACACACACACACACACACACACAGAGTAATTGTTTCCAGGGCTGTGAGCACCTCCACTGGTTTGTGAGATCCTTGAGGGCAGAGAAGTATCTTCTGCTTCCTCTTTGTATTTCAATAAACGTTTGTTAACTGAATAAATGAGTGCTCAGATCTGAGCAGAGAAGGACCTTGGACCACCACAGAATGTTGTTGCCTTTAGCTAAAAAGACTTCGCACGATCTGTGAAGGAGAGGAAGAGCTCCAAAGTGGTCTCTTTTTTAAAATATATGATAATCAAAAGAGAAGAAAGTTCTTGGAACTAGTTTGAATTTAGAAATAAGAAACGTCCTAGAGTTGCTATAATCATTTAAAGTCATGCAGTGACTGGTGATGACTAAACTCAGGATTCCAGGAGACTCTTCAAAACCCTTTCACTCCATGACATTACTTAGAGCTTGACCAATATTTATATCACGCTGCTGTTTCAAATGCAACACATCTAAAGTCAATTTAGCCATAGTTTTTGAAGAACCTATGTCTTTAGAGAAACAGGTGGTTCTGTGTGTGTCTACAACAGACAAATCCAACTTGACTTTCCTATTATCGTTCTAGAGTGGTTGCTAGTTAAAATTATTAACATGAAACTTCTCCCCCAAGCCTACTGTCAGGAAAGCATTTTATATCAGCTATAGCTAAGGACTGAACATTTGTGCTCCCCCAGAATGCATATGTTGAAGCCCTAAACCCAGTGTGATGGTACTTGGACGTGCGGCCTTTGGGAGATGATGAAGTTATAAAAGCCACCCAGTTTATGGTGATTTGTTAGAGCAGCCCAAGCTGCCTGAGACAGCCATGCTCTTGAACATGGATGTAAATTAGTCAATGCGTTGCCCACTCCAGGGACATTTGTGCTAAACCTCAGCTCTAAAAGAGGATTGAGGTTTTCCCCCAGGGAAATCACAGAGGGGAAGGAAAATCTTGGAGGCCTTCCCAGCATCACACCCCAGACTTTGCCAGGGCTGAGCCCATTTTGGTATATCATCCTGTGGGTAGGCACTGGTCACCCACATCCACACAAGCCAGATGGATGCCAAGACAATGGGAGGCAGCCAATTGAAAGAGACCCAGACTAGGTAATCATTGTATTTAAGTAGAATCCTGCTAGACCTGCAAACCCAACCAGATCCCACAAGAAGACAGCCTTCTTACCCAGGCCCAGACAGTATCAAGAACATGGAACCAAAAGTTTAAATGTATTTTAAATAACTAACCCTGATGTGTTATTTAATCCCCAAGGACCCCTCCAGTGCCATCCACTCTGTAAGTCTCACGCATCCCTATAGCATGTCCCATAGCCCATCACCCCAGCTTGAAGTGTCAGGATGGCCTGGTTTGGGAACACCAGACCTGGAGGCCACTTCCAGGACTCAGCTCACTGCTGGCAGCTTCTCCAAACCACATGACCACTCTAAGCCTCTGTTTTCTCATCTGGAATATGGGGATTATAATAGAACCCCCTCTCAGGTTTGATATAGGATTAATGGGGAAAATGTTTAGCGGGTCTAGAAAACGGTACATGCCCAGCGAATCTTGGCTCTCATTTTTACACATTTTGGCTGAAGAACCTAAGTCTCAGGAAAGTGGCTGAAATACCCAGCTGGAGTACTATGGGGCCAAGCATGGATTTCCTATCTTCTGAATCTAAATCCTGTAGATAATCCCCACCAGTTATCTAGGCAATTCAGGTCACTGCTCAGAAGTGAGTTTTCTACTTCTCCGCTTGCAAGAATAAGTATATTTATATGGTCATAACTCATTTTTGCAAAAAGAACTACACTTTGGAAAGCAAACCCCTGGGCATTATACACGCATACACACACGTACAACATATACACACGCGCATACATACATATATACGTGCTCACATGTTTATATTTGATAATATAAAGGCAACGTCAAGTGTAGGACATTTGAAAAGTATGGAAAAGTGTAAAATAATTAGGACTTCCTCATAATCTCCTAATCTCAACACCAGGCACAGTCACAGGTAATGGCCTTTATGGTCTGGGTGGTTTTCCTAAACACACGCACATTTGGGATATATGCACTACGTGTATACAACTTTGCACAATGCTCTTCTTTTCAGCTCTGAGGGATTCCTGACAGGCCCCATGAACGAGTTATTAGGTTTTAAGGGACAAAATTTGGAAGGAAGTTACAATCTTCTGATGCCATGTTTTTTCCTCTTAGTGGTTTTGTGGTCTGAATCACAAAACCTGTCAATCAGAACCCCCCACCCCCGGTGCACGGGGCCAGTCTCACTTCACCACGTTGAGGTTTTAATACTAGAGAAGTGGACAGGTGGCGACTCCCCCCAGGACCAAGTGCTCTGGGTAGCTCTGATCTTAACAAAATAAGCCCATCACAAGAGGACAAAGATGGCAGGGTTCCCCTCATGCGAAGGAGCTAAAGTGGTCAAACTTAGGAAAGCAGAGAGTAGAGTGATGGTGTTCAGAGGCAGTGGGAGGAGAGATGCTGTTCAGTGGGTTTAAAGTTTCAGTTTTCAAGATAAGAGAGATCTGCTGTACCTCACTGTGTTTCTGGTACAATGCTGTACTGAACATTTAAATATTTGTTAAGAGGGGAGATCTCAAGTTACATGTGTGCGTTTTTTTACCACGATAAATAAATAAACAAAAATACAAAAGGGTTTAGTGGATTTTGTATATGGGCCACTGTGTGAACAGCAGGTGCACGGGGACCCAGGATGGGCAGACTGGCGTCTTGTCAGTGACCTGTCTGGGGACAGCAAAGGTGAGCTGGTGACCTGGAAGCGTCAGCCTCCATGGCAGGAAGCTGACCACCCCTACGTCCGGCAGAGGCTCTCCCAGAAGCGGAGTCCATCCTTCCACTGAGTCTGCCCAGGACTCTCTCCTCCTGGGTCATCTGACTTTCTGTTGCTTGGTAACTAGAGCACCTAATTATTCCCCTAGGAGGTCAAAGAAATGTCAGTAACCCCGTTACATGGACCCAAGACAGTCAGACGTAAGGCAATAATTTGCATAAAGAACTTCATTTTCCAGCGAGAGATAGGAAAGAAAGAGAATTGCAAAGTTCAGTGCATTTTTGCTAATATTGAATCAAGAAGATCTAAAAAAATAAAGTGCAGTTCAAAAAAGGATGATAAAAAGCAACTCAGAATAGGTTTTTGGCATTTGCTGTTTTTTTGTTTTTGTTTTTGTTTTTGTCTTTACCTCCTGAAATTGTCCATAGATAAGGAGTAACAAATGGTCAAGGAGAAAAAGTACTTCTTCAGCTGTTAGATAATGAGATGTTTTCTAGTAAAGGATTGTTAAGGATCATGGTTTTTTTTGGCTTGAATTTTTTTGTCTCTTTGTATTTAAGTTGAGTTTTCTTCTCAACTAATTCTAGGTTTTCAGGTTTAAAAATAATTGGGTTGTCTTTTTTACTTTCTTTGTTGACAATACCCGTCCATTTTTATCTGACTATCTGTGGCTATAATTGCCAGGGTTTTATTTTCCAAAGAATTCTTCCCTGTACTCTGGGTAATTTGCTAAAAATGTGCTGGCTGCCTGTGGACAATGGAACATGGCTGTTCCATATAAACTCTCCCTGCAGATGGACTGGCCTCTGTTATTCGTAGCTGGATCCACTTTGGGAACGTGGAGATTCGAAGCCCCGATTTCTTCATCTTCTCTAACTAATGTGATGAGCGACCGTGGGTGCCATGGGGAAACATTTAGCAGTGGCCATTCCCAGAATTCACAGGTATGACTTGCTCCACACCATTCCAGGTACAAGAAATGCCCCCCCTTTTCTTTATTTTCCCCTAAATCAAATTAAATTCCACACCAGTTGGCAACACACCAAGGGTCTCTCTCCCTGAGTTGGGTGGCACCAGGTACCCAAGAACTGTCCATCCAGTTTAAAACACCCAGATAATGCTATTTTCTGCCCCCTGGGGCAAGAAGGCTCAGAATCAAAGAAACACCCTGGAGGAGAGGGAGAATTATTCTCTTCCTTGATGGTTCCTTTCACAATGAAAATTGGTGAAAAAATTACTTTAAACACCTAAAACGTTGTTAGCTCCAGTGTTCCTTGCATAGTGTGGTGCTTATTCGATAAATGCTGAGTTGGCCTCTGGCACCCGCCTGACTGGTCCTCCTCCCTGGGTTCAGCGCGTGATGTGAGCAGATAACAGGTCCACACGGCTTGGCCCACCGGCCCCCTCTGCTGGCAGTGAAGGGTAAAAGGCCTAGCTGAACCAGCCGCTTCAAACTTCCCTGAGTTTCGGGTGTTTCCTGTAGAGCCATTTTTACTAAAACCTCTTGTTTATTTTGAACGCCCGTCACTGCCTAGAAATATCCCCAATGACTGACAGAGAGCAGGAAATGATTTATTGCCACGCACATGTGAAAAATGACACACACAGGATGGTGCGATGGTTGCACAATGTGAATGTACTCAGTGCCGCTGAAGACTACACTTAAAAATGGTTAACAAGGTACATTTTATGTTATGCGTATTTTGCCATAATAAGAATCTAATGTACACAAAGGAAAAGTGGCGCCAGTTAGAGCAAGTAAAATGATGAGCACATTATGCTTAGGAATCTAATGTGTAGCCCCGGATCTACTTCAATGCTACTTATGTCACCGTTGAGGGCAGGGGTGAGGGGCACAGGCCCTGGACCACTGAGGGGTCAGTCAGTACCCAGGGATGGTCCTTGGGTGGGAGGGCGGGGAGGCAGAGGAAAGGGGGGCCAGGCCTCCAAGGGGGCTAGGGCAGACCTTGGAGGACACGGTGGAATGGGGAGGGCATGACTGCCCTTCTGCCCCACCCCACCCCCCCTCGTTATTCTCCGCCCCTCCTGTCAATCTGCCTCTTCACTCTCTCCAGAGTGTAAAAGAGAGACTCATGCCGTCGCCAAAAATGGAGCTATAAGGGCTTTGAAGAATCCTGTATGTCCAACCTCATTATTTAAACGGTTCAGAGTGGAAAGGAGATTTGAAAAAAGGACCGAGACGCTCTGAACAGGCTGAGAACAGAGGCGTGGGAGGCGCAGATGACCCCACCTACAGAGTCACCCCAAGAAGTTTATTCAAACAATGAAAATTTCAAAACCCAGGAGGACAAGTTCCAAACGGGCACAAAAATGGGCCTTGGGGTATTTCCAGAGAAAAGACAAGCCTCTCCCTCCCTCCATCTGCGTGTCTCTCTCTCTGGAGGAAAGGAAGCTCGATGAGAGGAGAGGAAGGGAGGACGGAGCAGGAGGGGAAAGAGAAGAGGCAAGAGAAAGGAAAGTAGAAAAAAGGGAACAATGGATAACAGGCAAGGGAGACTGCTAGTCTACCTGGAACCCCTCTCCCAAGGCGAGGTGGAGGCCAAGAACCAGCGTTTGCCCTTGTCTATGCAGAAGATGGGACTTCGGGTTATGGAATCAGCAGGCAGGCCTGTATTGGAGCTTTGAAAGGGCGCCTGTGTGTGTGTGTGTGTGTGTGTGTGTGCGTGTGCATGCATGTGTGCCCTGCACAGCCATTGTGGTTTTTTTAGCAGGCATTACACGTCAAAGGAAACAATAAACAGATCATCTCTCAGTGTATTCCTTCACCACAGCCCTTATTTTAAACTCTAAATTTAACATGTAGCCCGCAAATACGGTATCAATTATTAAAAAAAAAAAAAAAAAAGACAGAGAGATTGTCTTTTTTTAAAGGAGAAAACGGGGGATCAGGAGAAATTTGACAAGGTTCTGGTAAATTCACGTCTTGCATGGAAACTCATATTTGTCCTCTGTCAGCTCCACAGCCTGCAGCCTTGGCAAAAATTAGGCTAAAGACATGTATTAACCGGAAGCTATAGGTCATGTGGAACATCGGTGCCCAGCCACATGCTCAGCAAGGGCTTCCAGAATGCACAGCGGCCACACTTCAGGCTCTGCTTTGTGTGGGCTGCGTGGATTTCTAACACCTTATGGCAACAGTAGGGCATCTCTGAGCCTTTGAATGTCTCAACATTGGCAGATCCAACCAGTCCTGTTTACTAAGACAGACGCCACCTCAGACATGTGTTGGCTCCTTCACATTCCACTGAATCTCCACGCCCACAAGCTACAAACCCTTTGCAAACTTTATAGCAACAGAGAGAAGTGTCTCCTGAAACAGCGTGTTCACAATCATGCTTCCTGCATTTGATTTAGAAGAATTTATGCAATATAAATACGGCTCAAATTTAATTCATGAAACCCATCCTTCTGGAGAACATTGAAGAACTATATTCTTAACGAGATCCTTTCATTTGGGAAACACCTATTGAAAATGTGCCAGGCCCAGGCACCGGGGTAGCCACCTGTTCAAGGTTGCTGGAACTATTATTGCAAACCAGTCCTAGGAAAGGAAAAGCTATCTTTGTGATCCAGCCTCCTGCCAGCCCTCATTCCAGACTGTCCTCAGGGTGGGGTGACCAATGTCACAGCTCCATCCAAGTAATGGAAAGGTCCATTGCAGGGGACCCCTCACAGAAATTAACAAATTCCACCAGCTAAATGCAATTATAGAGAAAGGTACATATATATAGCATCAATGTGAAGCTATTATTACACTTTTAATATCTTAAGTTTTTAAAAATTATTTTTACAAGTTTTTATTTATATATTTTTTAAATATTTATTTTAAAAATCATAAAAGTTTTTAATGATTCCTAAGATATATTTTGAGACCATATTTCAGTTTTCCATTCATTCATCAACCATTTTTGAGCACCTGCTATCTGCCAGGAGTTGTGCAGGGAGAGAGCAAGATGGACAGAGTCACTGACTTCATGGAGACAGGCAAGAAAAAAATAGACAAGTATATGGTGTGGTCGTAAATGTTCTGGAGGAAAATTTGGAAGAAAGACAGTGCAGGGTGGGAAGCATATTAGGTTTAAGTTTAGACTGGCATGGCTGGGAAGACCTCACTTCTATGTGACATTTGTGCAAAGACATGAAGGAGTGAGAGATCGAGCAGGGAGCATTATATCTGATCATCCTTTTCTTATACCTTTCAGTATTTCAGGAACACTCCGTGTACATCTATATTTCAAAGATTTGTATAATTTTTCAATAACATATTGAAAGATAAATGAACACAGTAATCAATGGCGTCCAGGCTTGCTCGCAGTGCAGTGAGGAGGCACAGCGAACACGTGATTGCAGCTCAGTGCAGGTGTACGCTATGTGAGGGTAAGATCCAGGTGCCAGGTGAACACACAGGTGGGCATCTCACCCATAACAGGTGGGTTCTAGACACTGGGAATGCCACAGTGATCAAATCAGACAAAGTCTTTGTCCTCATGGAGCTCACATTCTGCTGAATAGGGAATATCTATATCTGTATCTATATTTATATCTATTTCTGTATCTTTTTCTATACTTACATCTCTATCTATCTATCTATCTATCTATCTATCTATACTTGCCGTAGTCTTCGAGGATTATGATTTATCAAGAGGACTAGTAACATATCTGTATAGAAACGTATCTATAATTCAAAACAGAAATACGATCCCTCAAAAGAAAAGTAAAAATGCAAGGAGTACACAAAGGGAGGAAAACATATACTTGATGAGGACCCTGAGGAAAGACTTGATAAAAGAGAATCGAAGAATGCAGGATACGTAAGACTGGAAAAATCTAGAAGACCAGCTGGCCTCAAGCACAGCCACCTGGAGTAAGATGTAAGATCAGAATGAGGTGAGGCCGGGAAGGTGTGTTCGAACTGCAGCCCTGGGGTGCCTCTGTCCCACACTTGACCCGAAACACATTAATGACAAATATTTATAACGGACAACATGGTGACTGCGGTTGCCATCTTGAGATCTTGAAATACGTTTGCTTGATTTTCTGAGTGAAACTTCAGAAACTAGAGAATCTTCAAAAAGATTCAATTTTCCTGCAAAAGAATAGAAAAATCCATAGTATTTATGTATAATAATAAAGCACAAATTGTTAACCATTCTGTGTTTTAAAGTCAACAAAATACCATTTTTATGGAAAAATTATGAAATTTGCTATTTTATCCAGAATTAGACAACTTGTCAGATCAGTACTTGATCTGTCAATATTGATTTAATAGTGAATATAATGGGAAAAAAAATCCTAACAATACCAAATCATACAAATCTCCGTCTCTTCTTAAAATAGCCCTAAAAGTTTGTATGTGGGCCAGCCCCGTGACTTAGTGGTTAAGTGCACGCGCTCTGTTACCGGCAGCCCAAGTTCGGATCCCCGGTGCACACTGACGCACCGCTTCTCCGGCCATGCTGAGGCCGCGTCCTACATACAGCAACTAGAAGGATGTGCAGCTATGACATACAACTATCTACTGGGGCTTTGGGGGGGGACAAAAAAAAAGGAGGAGGATCGGCAATAGATGTTAGCTCACAGCCGGTCTTCCTCAGCAAAAAGAGGAGGATTAGCGTGGATGTTAGCTCAGGGCTGATCTTCCTCAAAAAAAAAAAAAAAGTTTGTATGTGTCTCCCTCACCAGTGTTTCGCAGAGTGGGCCTTCAGGAAATGTTTGTTGTAAATGCAATGATCCAATTAGAAATGTTATAGCAATCTTTGAGACAAGTGTTAAAAGACTGAGAAATTTTGAAGAAAGCAGAAAAATTTAGAAACCATCTGGAAATCTTAAATAGGCGACAGTAATTATTCAGCTGTTTAGAAACAAGTCCTTAACAAGAAAACTTGAAGCTGGTCTCTCATTTTGTGCTAAAATAATTGTTTGTTTTCAAATCTTACAGCTTCGGGTTTTATAATATCACTAACAGCCACCCTCCCCTCTGTCTATGGACAGATTCCATATGTCAAGTCATGGGATCCTGATTTAGAGAGCTTCTTCAGGCTCCTTGTCCTCAACACGAAATTCACCCCAAAAACTGCAGGCAAGTCCCTCCTTGTAATGACCTGCCCGCTGTTCTTTCCTTCCTCCTTCAGCTTCCAAAAGCTGACGCTAATACCCCTACCCTTACCCCTAGGCCGGGTCCCATCCCCAGCTCCCAGAACTACTGTGTGTCTAGTGAAAGGAAAGTGAAGAAGTCCCAATTCAGTTGCTGATGTGACTGTAAACAAGCCAATTCATCTTACAGCACTTTCCCCCATGCCTGAACCCCAGTGTCCTCCTAAAAGTTATTGAATAAACATGAGCAAACCAGTAAATGTCCTGCTTTGTTCTTGTGCCTTCTTAGGTTGCTGTGACCAAGCCCCACCTTGAGCCCAGCGTCCTCAGAATCGGAGCCCAGCCATGCTCAGGTGGGAGCCCCACTCTGGACCATAGACCCTGTGCTGGGCAGGCTCTCAGCAACCTGCACTCAAACTCTTCTGGAGTTTGTGCTTTGTTCATGCCAGGAAATCTATCTTTTGCTGGCCTTCCCTGAGTCACCAGGGGGTCTCAGACTGCACTTCATCTATCGCCTGAACTCTGTTCTGCCCCCAGCCCCCTTCCCTGGGACTTGTCATGTTGCCTCTGAGTCCTGTTCATCACCCAGGCCCCGGCCCTGACAGAATGACCCTTCTCATGTACTATTCTAATCCTATATTATGATCATGGTGTTACCAGCACACCCTCTTTCCTCAGAATTCTCTAGAAAGTCACCAGTTTACCTCTACATAGAGTTCCTGGCTTCCCATTAATTGCTGATGTACCCTAGACCACCCAGTGTTCCTCGTGCTCCCTTTATCCTTCCTTGGGCCATGCTAACTTCTTTCTGGTCTTTATTTCCCACCAAGAACCCAATAGTTTGTAGAAGGGCCAAAGAATGATAGAGAACCACTAGGTTGCAAAGATATCTTCTTAAAAATCTAAACTACGAGTCCATCTGTGTATTAGTCTGCTCAGGCTGCCATAACAAAGTACCACAGACTGGGGAGGTTAAACAACAGAAATATATTTTCTCACAGATTTGGAGGCTAGAAGTCCAAGATCAAGGTGAGGCCTCTCCCCTTGGCTTGTAGATAGCCGTCTTCTCCCTGTGTCTTCACAGGGTCTTCCCTCTGTGTGTATCCATGTCCTAATCTCTTCTTATAAGAACACTAGTCAGATTGGATTAGAGCCCACTCTAATTACATCTTCTTAATTTAATTACCTTTTTAAAGGCCCTATCTTCAAATCTGAAGTACAAGGGGTCAGAGCTTCAACATATGAATTTTTAGAGGTTGCAGTTCTGCCCAAAACAATCCCTAACATAGTATAGGAAAAATTCATGTGCCATTCTCTTCAAACTGCGACCGATAGGCAGTGGGATTGGGAGTATGCAAAACCACAGGTTAAATGTAGCACAACCTCCTGGAGAGTCCACTTTACTTCACACTATGTTATACCTAGGAAAAATGTAATCAAAATATTTTGGAGAAGAACTAAAATTTTGAATAAAATTTTACTGTTAAAACACAGAACTTCAAAACAAAATCTATACTGGCCTCTGACCACCCTAGGCTGGATTCTTAGACACATGAATGGTATAAATTCTCCCTTCTCTCTTGCAAAAATTATGCTGGTAAAGACGTTGAGGAACGCTGACTCTTTGTCCAAAAGAGCACTCATTATGAGCTTCCTCATTTCTTAGTGCATGTTATTTTGATAAGCAAAACAAAGGTCTCCAAGCTCCCTGGTGTGTAAATGCTGCCTCAGGCTTGTTGGGCTAGAAACATGCTGAAATCTTCCTATTCAGGCAGAGTTCATGTCTTAAATCATATCCGCAGGGTGCAGTTAATTTATTTTAATTGATTGGAGCTTTTTAAATTTTCTGAAGAGCTCCATCTAAGAGGAAGGTTGGAGATGGAAGCAAAGCATGCCAACTCTGGCTGAGAGGGACATGTTTCTACAGACATTTGTGATGGAATCTGACAGAAAGCTCTTCATAAGAATGTGTCCCCAATTAAATTTCCTTACAACTAATACCCATGCTTTAAAAAAAATTAGCCTGAGTGAATACAGATGCCGTTATGAAAAATTTTTAATTATTAGTAGATATTAGTAATCTGGATAAATGGAGATTTATGCCATGTTCCTGGTATAAATTAGTATAATACAGTAGATATAACAATTAACCAACTTAATATAGTAGATATACCAATTATCCATAAATTAATCTGTATATTCAAAGCAATCCTAACCAACATTACAACTGGATTTTTTATGAATTCAACATAATAATTCTAAAATTAATATGAAGGAATAAAGAGTCACAAATAGCTAAATTGATCTTGAAAATGAGGAACAAAGGTAAGGACCAGGATGAACTCAACTTGAGAAAATTATTGTAATAAAAGCAATACGATTCTGTACAGATTTGGACAAACAGACCAATGGAACTCCTGAAGGAGCTTAGAGACAGTCCCACACCAACTTTGTGTATGATGAAGACAACACCACAAAGCAATGGGGGAAGAAGAAATTGTTCAATAGATTGTGAGAAATTGAATCACTCTGGAGAAAAACAAAGCTGCAATCCCAATGCATAATAATGTAAACTGCAAACAGTTTAAAAACCTAAAAGTTAAAGATAATTGCAATGATGTAGGACTATATCTTTGTGACTCAAAATTAGCACAAGAGTTTTTAAACTAGAGCCAAAAAGAATAAACCATGAGGGCCCGGTCTGGTGGTGCAAGCAGTTAGGTGTGTGCACTCCGCTGCAGCAGCCCGGGGTTCACCGGTTTGGATCCCGGGGGCGCACCAACACACTGCTTGGCAGACCATACTGTGGCGGCGTCCCATATAAAGTGGAGGAAGATGGGCATGGCTGTTAGCCCAGGGCCAGTCTTCCTCAGCAAAAAAAAAAAAAAAAAAAAAGAGGAGGATTCACAGATGTTAGCACAGGGCTGATCTCCTCACAAAAAATAAATAAATAAATGAAATAAACCATGAAGTAACTTGTTAATGGGTGAAACTGCATCAAAATTAAGGCTTTTGGTTTCATGTTGAACACCACATACACAGTTACCAGAGAGATGACAGACTAGGAGAAGATATTCGCCACACCAAACATCAATGCCAGGGGCCAACCCAGTGGTGTCGTGCTTAAGTTCAAGGGCTCCACTTTGGCTGCCCGGGGTTTGCAGATTCGGATTCCAGGTGCAGACCTACACACTGTTTATCAAGCCACGCTGTGGCGGCGTCCCACATACAAAGTAGAGGAAGATTGGCAACAGATGTTAGCTCTGTTGGCTAACAGGGCCAGGCTTCCTCACCAAAAAAAATAAAAATAAAAATAAATCAATGGAGTATTAATATCTACAATATACAAGGACTCTTGTAAGCTGAGGAAAAAGAAAACCCTATAGAAAACTGAAACCCTATAGAAAAAATCATGAATAAGCAACTACAGAAGAGTGTGTACCAATGGGCATCAAAATCACTAGTGATCAAAGTAACACAAATAAAACTGCAATGAGGGACCACTTTACAAACATGGTGAATAATATCAGAGTTGGAAAAGATGTGGGGAGATAGAAACTTCCTGTTCTACGCTTCTCATTCTACAAGATACACGAGTATCCAAGAATATGTAATAAACACATCGGAGTGGGGGGCTACGAGACAGGGAGGAAGAAAAGGGGGAGCTGGAGTAAGCGGGGGAAGGTAAAGATGAGCCTCCCACACAGCAAGGATGACAGCATGCCCTCATCTTATATATCATGAGCCCCCCTCTGCCCTAGAGGAACAAAAAAACAATACGCATGTTACCCTGTGGGAATTACATACGTGATTGATAGGCATCAACGACATAAAAGCTCCCTTAACTATGAGTGTCAGGGACTAGCTAGCTACATACCAAATCCTTATGTGCCTTCCTGGGAAAGCTACACTTTCCAACCTCCTTTGCAGTTTGGTTGGGACCATCTGACTGGGCTCTGGTCAATGAATGTAGGCGCAGTGCCATTTCCACCTGGCCCCTAAAGCATCCCACGTGATCTTCCGTGCTCCATCTCTCCCAGTCATGGTGCCAAACATAGAGGACTCTAAGACGGCTGAGCCACTTGATGAAATCAACCCGGATTCTGGATTCTTCAATCAGCATTTGGAGGAGAACCACCCAAGAAAGCCACTTGGCCCCATCCCACTATGTGAGAAAGAAATAAACCTGTGTTAAGCCACTGGGATTTGGGGGTTGTTTGTTTTAACAATTAGCCAATCCAGACTAGAGCAGTATATTCTATCAAATGTAGTTTGAGCCACTCTGTTGAGAAAAAATAAATAAGGTAGAAATGCTTACCTAGCACAAAGTAAGTCTGAAATTGTGAGAAAGATTCAGGTTCAGAGGTGATGAAGTTAAAGAAAAATTAGTATTACAATGGTTAAGTTCTTAGGAAGTAACTTAGAAATGTTCCTCTCTGGGGCTGGCCCCATAGCCTAATGGTTAAGTTTGGTGAGCTCCACTTTGGCAGCCCAGGTTCAGTTCCCAGGCGCAGACATATACCACTCGTCGGCGGCCATGCTGTGGAAGCAACCACCATACAAAACAGAGGAAGATTGGCACAGATGTTAGCTGAGGGCGAGTCTTCCTCAAGCAAAAAGAAGATTGGCAACAGATGTTAGCTCAAGGCCAATCTTCCTCAGTGAAAAAATAAAAGAAATGTTCCTTTCTTCACTCCACAGCAATTCTCCAGCATGCCAGAGGTCCTCATTAATGGAGCCCATGCCTCTGAGGTTGAATACAATACAAAGGCATTTGCTAAACCAGTCTCCCTCAATAATACTTGTCACAATCCCAGAGCATTCTCCAGAGAAGCAGAACTCCCAAAGAAACATCAGAAGTAGGAGGTACTCGAAATTCACTTTTTCATGCTAAAAACACTTTTCCCTTCACAGAGTAGGCTTTCATTTCCAAAATGAAATGCATAAAGAAATGAAGATGGGAATATTTCCTAATACTTGAGAGTAATCAGAGATTGAGTCTTGGGATTGGTTATTAATCCTGTTCCTTCCTCTTCAGTTTCCCACAAATAAATGAATTTCCCTTAAGCTTTAAAGAGGAGCATAGAATTTCCAGGCAATATTGCAAGGGAGACTGGGAGAGCTTTGATACGGCAAGCCCACGGTGCACTCTTTGACAATCCATATCTTTTTCCCCTTCTCGTCTCACCAACTGGGAATCCTCTTTCCTATTGTTTCCAACAAAGCAGGACCCAGCCCCAGGAAGCGTCTCCACCAGAGGAGCTCTGCCTACTTAACTCAACCCTAGACTACAGGTGAGTCCCGGAACTGGAGACTCAGCTTCCAACCTGAGAGATGCAACCAAACTTTCACCAACAAATGCAGGTCTCTCCCTAGAGAGGGACTCTTATGCCACCTCTTAAAGCAACTGATTTATCTTCATGCTATTGTACATGTGTTTTGAAATGTTAATACACTACCAAATGCTCTTTGAAAGTTACATTCTCTAAGAAAACTTCTCTTATATGCCATGTAGCTTCAGGAGTTTTCCCTTACTTATTATTATCAAAGTCACGTACAAAATAATCATATCTTTATTTGTTCCCCATCTAGATTATGACTTTCTCTTTTGGCGCCATAGTTGGCTTCTCTGGAAAGAATGATGAAACTATAAAGTTGGATTCCGAAATTATGGAAGATGGAAAATGACATCAGAGCTAAGTCACTGGGGTACCATAACCTCTTCAGTAATTGTGTGGCTCAGAAAGGATGCATAGTCATGGTGCCCTTGCCTCTGGGAATCACTTTGAGAGCAATGTCAAATGAACTTCAAGTCTCCAAGAATCACAAACCAGAGCAGATCAGCCTTTTGGTGACTCGTCTGTTGCTTAAAAACCGCTATGATGAAAATAAGGCAGTGAGTCAGAGGAGTGTGTCACTCATTCACATTGGCGTACCAAGGGGAATATCTGCCATGGAAACCCTGCTCTTCCTTCAAGTCTCTGCTGCTTTCTTTCTAAAGCCCAATCGAAAATTTCAAGCCCAAACCAGTGAAAAGTCCTGTCCTCTCATAGCACTTTGCATTTCAATTACAATTATAGACCTTTGTATTTTATCTGTGTCAAAAATTGCATCTTGCCCACCAAAATTCATTTTCCCTTTGTCCACAGAACTAGAGTTATACGGGGACCAGTGGAGGCCACTCTGGAGGCCATGCGTGTCCAAGCTTTGTTTGCAGCGGTGTGGCTATATGCATCCATGAGCAGAGCCAATATGTGGCTTCTGCCTCGTGTAGTTGAAAAGAATTGGCTACCCTGGACGCCTCTCTCCCTCTCCCTCCACTTGAGCTGGAACATGAACCAACTTGCAGATGAGCACAAGGGCCTTGGGAACGGTGGAACAATAGGATGGAAGGAACCTACTCCCTTCCAGGACCGATCACATGGAGGAATGCTACTGTGTGTCTTAGGACTGTTACATGAGAGAGAAGTCAACTTCTATCTTCTTTAAGCCACTGTCTTTGGGGGTATCTTTGTTAGAGCTGCTTAACTTTCCCATTACCTACCTAATACTGCCTCTCATTTATGAGAGTTATTTGTGCACACATCAATCTCATCCCTTAAATTGTAAGATCTTTGATGCCAAAGAAGGGAAAACCCAGGTAGTGTGTCATTGCTCTGTACCAAGATTCTCCCGATGCTTTTATTCCCATCTTCTCTTTTCTTATTCAACATAAAGCAGTGAGATAGACACGCCTCTTTTTTCAGATGAGGAAACAAGCTGTTTGGTTACCTGTTGCTGTGTAGGAAATTATCCCCAAACTTTGTAGCTTAAAGAAGCCATTTTATTATGCTCAGAGATTCTTGTGTCAGGATGCAAGAAAGGGTGCAGCATGGATGGAGTGTCTATGCTCCAGAATGTCTGGGTCTCAGCTGGGGGACTGGAAGATCAAGTGTGACTCATCTGGTGGCAGGATTCCTCTAGAGGCATCTTCACTCACATGTCTGGGGGTTGTTGCTGACTGTCAAGTGGGACTTCAGCTGGAGATGTTGGCCAGAACACCTACTTGTGGCTTCTCCACGTGGCTTGGGCTCCCTCACAGCATGGCAGCCTCAGACTTCTTCCATGTTGGCTCAGGTCTCCAAAGAGGACTATCTAAGAGAACCGGGTGGCAGCTGCATTGTCTTTCATAACCTGGTTTTGAAAGGTATATGGCATCATTTCTACATAGTCACAAGGGAGGAAATATGGACACCCCTAACTCTTTAGAGGAAGAATGTCAAAGTCACATAAAAGGAGATTATACAGAATGAGAGTTTTTTGTGGCCATTTTTAAAAAATATAATCTGAAATATAATAATGCACACCTGAAATTTATACAATGTTAAAAGCCAATATGACGTCAATAAAATTTTTTACAAAATTTTTAAAAGGTTAATCTTTAAAAATAAATAAATAAAAATAAAATAAATAAAATAAAAATATAATATGCCAGACAAGCTCCATGAGGAAGTATTACATTGAGCCTTATGAAACTACTACCTTGTAGATCAAAATGGTTGCATATTAGCAATTTACCATGATTCAACATAGTATTTATTTTATGCCATTTTAATGCCTCTCCATCTCCCAGCATCTATCCCACACTTTGTATATGGTGGCCTCTCAATTCATGTCTTATAGAATAAGTAAATGGCAAAATATATGGCATTAAAAAAAAAAATACTGCCTAAGTCCCTGGACTTCCTGGTAGTCAGAGTATTAGTTTCCTGTGGCTGCTGTAACAAATTATCAAAAACTTGAAGGTTTTAAATAACAGAAATTTATTTCCTCACAGTTCTGGAGGCCAGAAGTCTGGACTCAGCATCACTAGGCTGAAATCAGGGTGTTGGCAGGACTGTGCTCCCTCTGGAGTATCTAGAGTAGCATTTGTTTCTTGCCTCTTCCAGCTTCTGGTGGCTGCCAGCATCTCTTGGCTTGTGGCCACATCACTCTAATTTCTGCTTCCGTGGCCACACGACCTTCTCCTCTTCTCTTTGTGTCAAATCTCCCTCTGCCTCTCTCTTACAAGGACACTTGTAATTGCATTTAAGGCCCACTCAGGTAATCCAGGATAATCTTCCCTTCTCAAGATTCTTAACTATCACATTTGCAAAGTCAGCCATCTAAGGTAACAGTCACAGATTCCAGAGATGAGGAGGTGGACATCTTGAGGAACTATTCTTCAGCCCATCAGAGTCAGAAGAGAAATTTTCAAAGGCACCGGTGAGAACATTTTTGGTAGTAGTAGGAAGAATCTGACAAGAATTAGAAACCCATGACGTGGTAAAAGACTATAAGACAAGTTTAGAGACAGTGTTGCCAGCAAGCTCTTGGGTCTCCTGCTCATCCTAGTGACATCTTTTGCCCCAGATGGCATCTCCAGTACTCACACCATGAACCCAAGAACCCTGAGGAGAATCTAGAGATGGTCTGGTTTTCTTGAGAGTTTTGTGGGTGCTTGTTTCATTACTCAATTTTCCCAACACCTTTGTTCTATATAAAGCCCAGGATTGTAAGCAAAAATCAAGAATTACCTGTCACTAATCTTTACTATTTGAGGAACAATATGACAAGCTTTTGGTTACTGGACTACCCAGTGCCAAGGACACATGGCGGGATGGGAAAAAAGTCAGGCGACATGGGCTTGAGTCTTTGCTTTGCTGGCTAACATTCTTATATCCTCTTGTTTTTTCTTTTTCTTAATCAGCTATTTACATTTTAGCCATTTCATGCTCTCCACACATCTATAATAGCCGCTATTTTTAAGCACCCACTGTGTGCCAAGAATGACGTATGAAGATGACGCAAAGATGCTTATGAAATCTGACATCTAATAGCATTTCGTGCCTAATAGTGTGTGTGCTTCCAGCTTTCACTCGGGCAGGAACATTGTGCCTCCAACAAGGCATCTCCAACATCTCCAGCCCAAGAAAATTCGGCATATGTCTGGCTCTGAAAACCCCCTAGCACCCATCCACTCACTCAATGTCCGTTAAGTCTTACACAAAGGATGTGAACAAGGGCTGGCTACATCTGATGAAGTAGTCACTATAATAAAGGGTTCTCCCTTCATTATAGCGAATATGTATTTCCCAGTGAAACTGAATGAATTGTAAGACTCTCTGCTGTCTGGGTCACCATCGTACGGATTAGATTAACAAACTTCTGAACAAGGCAGGAAAATACAAGGGATAAAGTAAATAAGAACTATTTGACTGCTGAAAGGCAAGAGATGATCTGTTTTTAAACTGCAAACCATTACAGGGTTCATCAGGAAAGCTCAACGATGCTAGGAGGGAGACAGCATCCATAGGGACAGGCTTCCTGGGCAGACACGAGATGCCTCCTGTGTACTCGGGTGTGGCAGAGAGAGAAAAGAGGTTCAATGGGAACGTGTGGTGAAAGATTAAACCACATCCCTTTAATCCCCGATTGTCCAGCTACCCCTGCCATAATTACATGCCATCAGATTCGGAGGCCACCAGATGTTCAAGGTCTAAGCCTGGAATTACCCACTTGGTCACTATCTTAATGAATGAATGCTCTGACCGGAAGGGCAGAGCTGAATCTAAACTGAACAAGATGGAGGCATTTTTTGATTTTTTCACGATAAGTGAGAGAATGGAAGTAAACCAGAACATTAACCATTTTCTTCCCAACAGAGGACCACAGCGTCTAGGCTGGTGAGCGCAAATTACATTACAGTAAAGGCACCTGTTGGAATCTACCCAGCAAACACTCGCTGATCTTTTGAGCTCAGAGAATTCTTGCTCCAAACATTATCTTGGGGGACAGAGTCTATCTCGTAGGTTATTTTTTCTTGATGCTCCAATAAATAAGGCATTTCTTTTATAAGAGTAAAAAAAGCAAAAGCCAAATTTCCTCTTTCTTTTAAAAAGAAAAATAATATGAGATGCAGTCAATACAAAGAGACATTTTTTTTTTGTGCTTCATTGATTTTCGTGATTGTTTCCAGGAGATGACTTAATCTGGATTCTGGGGAGAGGGGATATCCCCCCAAAACTCAGAGTGATGACTTAGATAGACAAATATATCTGTATTGCTCCTGATTTTAAAGTTTCATGTAATCATGGAACTTTTTTCAGTTATGTGTGTATCGTTAAAGGCCTGATTCTGATTAATTTGGCATGAAATTCCATGAACTAAATGATCTTTCCGGCAGATTCAGCTTAAATTCTCAACATTGGCTGCTCCCGACTCAGGCTTTTCTTACGCTTACCTCTAGAGTACTGAGGACCCTTCATAAAACAATGACATCTGTCAATGTGACGATAGATCTTATCTTTTATTGACAACATGTTATTAAAAATATTTCCCATATACCCCTTAGAACAGGCTACAAAATCATGGGGCTCAAAGTTGTTTCGGGGTGAAGCCCAGGCTTATGGAATTTTGAAAAGCACTCAAGTGATCCTTGAGTGTGCAGCCAGGCTTAAGAACCAAAAGTCTAATCTAATGTCACTTAAAAAAAAATTATTATGGCCCTTTATTTGCAAGACCTGAAAGACTCCTGGTGACCAAACTTATTTCCAGTGATCTATCAACTGCAGGTCAGTAGGTGAGGCAGGATAGTGCAATGGTTAAGAATGAGCCCAGCTCAGGAGTCAAAGATCTGAGCGTGAGTCCAGCTACTACTCATAACCATAACCTGGTTACTTACCTGTCTTCTCTGTCCCTGAACTTTCTGGATTATTAAATGAGATAAGGATTTGAAAGCACTTCTTACTTCCTGTTTCATGACAAGAATTCAATATATGGTAGCTATTATCATTCATAACTTTGAAATAATAATGACCCGATCCTAACTTCCGTGCCTAGATTGGCCATACAGGGCCTTATTCCTGCCAAAGAGATATTTTATAAAAATCTGTGCTGAAGGAGTTGTTTAGGTCTTGCTTGGTGGTGATGTCTGCACACGGGATCCAATGTGCTTTGTGCATCCTCTCAACCCTCCTGTCCTTCAGGTGGGGCCAATCCTCTTCCCTTATCCTTAGCCTTCCCCTCCTATCCACTATGCCCTAGTTTTATCTTGTCTATGTGCTTTTAACCCACAACTTCACCCTGGTTTTCACTCTCATGACATGGCCCCATTCAAGTGGTTGATTTAAGTTCCAGGCTCAGGTGCCACCTTGGTCTCCAATTTGGAAACCTGGCCCTGAGTCTGATCCATCCCCACCAAGTCTTGATTTAGTCTACATAGGCCTGGCTCCTCTCCCCAACCATATATATCCCAAATTAAAAGGTGGGGAACCTTTGTACACCCATGTTCAGAGCAGCATTATTCACAGTAGCCAAAAAGTGGAAATAACTCAAGTGTCCACTAACAGAGAAATGGATAAATAAAATGTGATATATACATACAATGGAATATTATTCACACTTAAAAAAGAAAGAAATTCTGATGCATGCTACAACATGGATGAACCTTGAGGACATTATGCTGAGTGAAATAAGCCAGACACAAAAGGACAAATACCATATGATTCCATTTATATGAGGCACCTAGAGTAGGCAAATTCATAGAGACAGAAGGTAGAATGGCAGGTGCCAGGGTCTAAGGGGAGAGGGCGTTGAGGGGTTAGTATTTAATGGGGGCAGTTTCAGTGTTGCAAGATGACAAGCGTTCTGGAGATGGATGGTGGTGATTGATGGTTGCACAACAACATGAACGTTCCTGACGCCACTGAACTATGCACTTAAAAATAGTTAAGACGGTAATTTTAGGTTATGTGTATTTCACCACAATTATATATTTAAAAAATCTGGGGAACAACTGGAAGTACTCCCTTTAAAGTTAGGGACATGGCAATGATACTCACCATGACCACTATTATTTAGACTTGACCTAGCAATATTGATCAATGCAATTAGAGAAATAAAAAGGTCAATAATGCAAAGGATGGGGTATAATTACAATTATTGTTGAATATTATTTTGTACCTAGAAAAATCAAAAGAATAAACTACAAGAATAGAAATATTAAGAGAAATTAAGTTAAAAGTCCACAAAGTTGATCTACAAAATTAACAGCTTTGAATAGCTTTGAATCCCTTCCTCTACATTAAACTAAGGCAAGTCAAGCATTGTTGACTTGTCACTATGGGTCACCTTTTGGTCCATCTTTCAGCCAACCAAACAAACTGCTTGGTTTGAAAGGTAGAGCCCTTTCTAACTCCCTGAGCTGCACCGTTAAATGCAGAATCTCTGCTAAATGAGCCCGCAGCCTTAAATGCAAAACCTCGTCCAACTTTATGTTCCTTCCATCTAGAGGCACAACAGTGATTCCACTGAACTGGAAATTAAGACTGCCACCAGGCCACTTTGGGCTCCTCATGCCTCTGAATCAACAGGCAAAGGAGGAAGTTACTGTGCTGGATGGGATCATTGATCCTCTCTACCCAGAGGAAATTGAACTCCTACTCCACAATGGAGGGAAGGAAGAGTGTGTCTGGAATACAGAAGATCCCTTAGGGGGTCTCTTAGTATTTCTATGCCCTGTGATTAAGGTCAATGGAAAACTACACCCTAATCCAGGCAGGGCTACTAACTGCCCAGACCCTTCAGGAATGAAGGTTTGGGTCACCCCACCAGGTAAAGAACCACAACCAGCTGAGGTATTTGCTGAAGACAAAGGGAATATGGAATGGGTAGTGGAAGAAGTTAGTTATAAATACCAGCTATAACCATATGACTAGTTACAGAAATGAGGATTGTAATTGTCATGAGTATTTCCTCCTTATTTTGCTATTAATGTGGTTTTATGTATGTGTATTTATATTTATATTTGGAGATTAAGTATGGTTTAAGGAGATGCATATGGGTGCCAAGTTGACAAGGGGTGGACTTTCGCTGGTTAATTTTATATGTCAGTTTGACTGGGCCACGGGTACCTAGATATTTGCTCAAACACTATTCTGCGTGTGTGTGTGAGGGTGTTTCTGGGTGAGATCAACATTAGAAGTGGCAGACTGAGTAAAGCAGATTGCCCTCCCTCAGGTGGATGGGCATCATCCAACTAGTTGATGGCCTGAATAGAACAAAAAGGCTGACTACCTTCAAGCTGAGATATTGGGGTTATTTCCTGCCTTTAGACTTGAACTGAAACAGCAGCTCTTCTTGGGTCTCAAGCCTGCCTGCCTTCAGACTGAAACCACACCATTGGCTCTCCTGGGTCTCCAGCTTGCCAACTACAGATCTTGGAACTTTTCAGCCTCTATAATCGTGTGAGCCAACTCCAATAAATAAATAAATTTTTAAAAATATCCTGTTGGTTCTGGTTCTGTGGGGAATCTTGACTAATACAGTTATCTTTGAGAAGGGTAGAGTAAGGGAGAGACTCTTGTTATTTAGTTTGTACATCTAGGAGCTAAACTCAGGACACAGCAGTGCCAGAATGCCCCTTCCCTCCACTGGTTTTTCATATCTGCTGGTCTCCCCTGGGCTCTATCTGCAATCCGACTTTCTTCCCTTGGCAGGAAAGTTGTTGCTACAATCCCAGACCAACATTCTTCTAGTTCATGAACCAAAAGGAAGAAAAAGCTATTCAACTCTACTGTACCCTCAACCTTTAGTCTAGAAAATTCCCAGGATTCTAATTATCTCAGCTTCAGTAAAGAGGCCAGCCTCTTGCAGTAATCCCTGTATCCAGGAAGTAGGTGATTGACTCAGTCTGGGTAATATGCCCCCTTGTGGCCAAAGGGTGCAATGCACCATGATGGATAGCCCAGCACGTACATATAGTGTAATACAACAATACGTTTAATCATAAGGGAGCATGTTTCCCCAAAGCAGGAATGCTAGGCAGACATTAATAACACATTGTTGGATTCAGCCTCCTCATTGAACTCCTCCCTCTCCCAGCTCTACACATTCTGCTGCCTCAGGTAAGAAATCCAACTCTAGTTTTAGATGCTAGTCCAGTGCCCTGACCGGGTAAGCTGTGGGTCCCCAGTACCCCCAGGAAAGAGGGTGACATTCTGAAGAATAACATACAATTCAAGTTGTCCTCTTAGGAGCTTCCAATTAAGGGGAGGAAGATGCTTGGTTACCCCAAAATCCAAAGATTAGTAAAGTTCAGACCCTAAGACCCGCAGTTGAGGGTTCTCTTCCACCGGAGGGAGAAGCACCATCACTTCTGACCTGGAGGGTCCCTTAATGCTTTCAGCACACATTTCTCCCCTATGACTAGAAAACTTGTTCTTTCACTTGGGAGTCGTTTTTATGAGACGGTTCATCACAAGTAGCCCCACATGTGTCTGCACCATCTTTTCCCAGCTGCAGGTCTTGTTGAGTTCCTACAACCTCTCCCTACTGAGCTTCTTTCCCTCGATGGGCACAGGGGAGCCTCGACAAAACAATTTCCTCTAAGGTCCCCCATCCTTTGTCCACACCTATACGCCAGTGTCAGGACAAATGAATAAGGAAACATTTAATTGGTCAGTACCACTTATCAGGCATTGAGAGAAAGATTCTACACATTCCAAAAGTCAGTATATTATCGAATAATATATAGGTACATGTCTAAACATAACCTTTGGGCTGCACTCTTTCCATCCAGCTGCCACACACGTCCGAAAGTTCTGCGACAGCGTTCACTCTCCAAGTCAACCCGGAGACTTCTATCAATTAAGGCTCTGGGGCTATTCATTCATTCATCCATCCTTGAAACAAATGTTGATTTCCTTCTCTGTGTGAATTACCATGCTGGCAGCTAAAAGTATAGGAACGCCTACAGAAGCCTCCATCCTGGGGCAGAGAAAGCCAAGCAACAGACAGCATGAGAAGAGCTGCGAACAGGATAGGCGCAGGATACTACAACAGCACATAAGCGGGTGACCCCACTCACACGAGGCTAAGGGAAGGGGCACAGGTGACCAAGAAGAACATTTATATGAGCTGAAGTTTAAGTTTTGTCAAATATCCAAGGTGGGGAAGGTGTTCCTAGGAGAAAGCCAGTGCAACCTGTGGAAGGCAGGAAGAAATGAGGTACACATGTGTTTGAGGAGCAGCAGGCAGACCAGGGAGGCCAGAGCACAGATCACAACGCTGTTCCCCTTGTGAACCACCAGTAGGACTTAGCCAGGGCCTCCACGCGTTGTTAGTGAGCCCCTGGTGATCTTTTAGGGGGAAGAAGGTTCGTTTTGCAGGAGCACTCTTAGTCACACCTTGACTGTAGCTCTCTATCACCAGCCTCAGCCCTCCAGGAAGGGGTCTTGTGCTTCTGATCCCTTCTCCACCAAGATCTGCAGGCAGAAGGCACACAGCATCTGGGCCTCGCAGCTGGCCCCCACTCTAATAGACAAGGACCATGTGTAACTCTATGGGGACCCAAGTAAAGCATTTATGAACACTCCCACATCCAAAAAATGTGTGTGTGATATGGGAAGGCATTGAAATTTTTTAAGTTGATGAGAGTGTCAGATGGGTGCCCTGGCATTTTCTCCATCCCTATTGATGTTCTATTGTTTTGCTTTCACCTGTAACTTCCAGATGTTTTGTATGACAAAAAAAATCCTGATTCTAAAAACTCAAATGTATGCCTTTATGTAGTAAAATTCTTGTCATCAGCTAGACCAGTTACCAGATAACTAAATTATTTTCACTTTGTTGAGATGCCGAGTTCCTTCTGACCAAAGCCAGACAGTGCTATCAACTGACCAACATTTCACTACAGATATTCATAACATATATCCAGCATAAGCTCTCTGGAACAATCACAAAATCTGATCTTGCAGCTGCTTGAAAACAAACCAGGTAAGTGTATGGTGATAGTTTACATACAGGGAGAACTGAAGACTAGAAAATCCCCTTCCAGGTCTGGCTTTGCTGCTGCAAACTGGCAAAGACAGAAACCAGCCTCGTTTTTTTTGTTTTTTTCTTGGGAACGCACTGGGGTTGTCGCAAGTCCTTGCGCTCTCTCCATGTCTTTCTGCTAAAGAGCCATGTTGCTTCTGACACACAAAGAGGAAGGACAGGAGGGGAGCCTGTCAAGGCAGCGTTTTAATGAGCTGGAGGGAATGCTGCTCACGGACGCAAGCCTGTCCCTCCCTATAGGTCTGGAAGCACCGCCAGTATCAAATTCCCCGGTGTTGCCAACCTTGAGAGTAGAGGACTGGCACCATGGATTAAACCTGGCCTCCTGCAAGGGAAGGAGGGGATCATTATCACCAGCTTCTGGCCAACAGAAGACAGTGTTGCTTCAAATATTCATTATGGCCGCTCCTCGGTTGCTGCAAACTTGCCTCGGTTTATAGGATTGTGCTCACCATTTTATACAAAATCACTGTTTTTACAGTAAGGCCTTTCACATGCAGGGTAAAAAGCATCAGGAGTGCACGAGCTCTGTGCATATGGATCCAATGAATATGATGCATAACAGATAATATAATTCACACAATGACTATTGCATACAACCCACCCAGTCTTACCAACGCTCCAGATTGCATCGTAATAGAACCACACCACTGGTCCTAACAGGTCTGCAAATGTAGATGAAACACACTAATTATTAGACTCATATACTTCATAAGAAAAGCATGCAGCCAAATTTGTAATTCTGAGGTCACCATAAAAGATGATCGTGTTTAGGAGATAAGTAGAAATGGGATAATGGGACATTTTTTTTTCTCAAAAGGAAGGAAATTTTGAAATGTATTTTTCTGCAAACATTGACATAGCTTTTTTGTTGGCTAAAAATTCAGGCTTCTTGGTTAGACTAATGAATACGTTGTTACTAAAATCTTCTGCATATAATCCCCCCATCTAGCTGACTTCAATGATACACATCAATCAAAGAAGGTGAGCTGATAATGGAAGCAGCCCACTCCTCAACTTGGCCAGCAGACACTTTCAGAATAATATGTAAGGCGTTTTTTTCTTTCTTGCATGTCCCCACTTTCTCCTTTCTCTCTCTCTCTCAATAAACACACTTAGACACACTGTAATTATAAATATGATAATCTGAGCAGAGAGAAATTTCAATGAAATAAAATGAAAGAATTTATTATTGTACTTAGAAATACCTAGAAAGAAGCAAACTAAGCCACACAGAAGGACGTAAAGGAAACAGTACACACAGGAAAGCGGAGGCCCTCACCCGTTCCCTGTAAACACTTCCCTATTCCTGCAGCTGCGTCAACCCACCAATGGTGGTCCAGATCTCCAACTCCTACTGTTTGACTTTCATCCTTCACAATTTCAGTCTCCTAGAATTTTATTCAATCCCAGCTCACTAAAAAGGCAGGATTTGGGTATATGGATTGGGTCAGATCGTGAAGAGACATTTGGAATATTACATGGCTCAGAAAGTGGATGCTGGGTGTGGCCATTCATTTCTTTGGCTGTAGAAAAGAAGGTTATGGTGTTGAGAGAATCGACTGTAAGCTAAGCATTTGATTTCCCTTGTTGTGTCTTCAAATAGTAGAATTAAGTCATATACATAAATAACTATAGTTGAAGGTTGAAAGTGATCATTCTTATAAGACAATGGCTGAGAAAACTTTATCTGGGAATTTTAGAAGGGAAATATTACACTCAGTTTGGGGCACTGATTCTCAATTGCAGAGAGAAAACCCACCTTATGGGCATCTCAGAATCATCTGGAAACGACTGTGACAAAGACTGGATAAACTATTCACCAAAGCCATGTCTCTTTTCTTCTAAATACTCAGGTAATCTATGTTTCCCATATTCTCCTTCTAATGGAGGTGTGCCACATAACTCAGGTGTGTTAGAGGTGAAATATGTCTGAGAACCATTGAAATGGGCATCAGGGAAGACTTCATGGAGAGGAGAACATTTAGACTGAGTTCTGATGAGTAGAATTTGAATATGGAAAACAGGAATTGTGAAAATTCTTAGCAGAAGGAACAGTGTGAAGAGAGGCATGAAATTGAAGATGATTCGGGAAAGTAAACAACACGTTTTGTTTGGAGCAGTGGTTCGCAAACTTTGCTCCTATGGAACACTGCAGATCTCTGAGCAGAACTGAATGGAAACCTATAAATTCAAATATGATAGCATTTCTCCTAATTCAAAGGAATAAAACTAAGTGAATAAATAATTTTTAAAGATTTTTCTCTCATTTATTTTTCTTTCTTTCCTTCTTTCTTTCACAGATTAATAAACAATTATTAAGGAGACACTGCGCTTTGCATTGAGTTCTCTTGATACTTGGCAACACACATAGATGTTACTTTGCCTTTATGGTGCTTAGAATCTAATGAGGAAGACAAACATTAAATAAATTCTTATAATCATAGTCATGACTAAGCAGGGGAAGGGTAGTTTGACAGAGAGGCATATAAATGGTGCATTAATTTCCCAAGGTTTCTGTAACAGTACTGCAAGCCGGATGGCTTCAACAACAGAAATTTATTCTCTCACAGTTCTAGAGGCTAGAAGTCCAAAATCAAGGCATCAGTAGGGTTAGTTCCTTCTGAAGGCTGTGAGGGAGAATCTGTTCCATGCCTCTTCCCTAGTTTCTGGCAGTTTGTGGGCAATCTTTGGCATTCCTTGGCTTGTAGACCCGTGACCCTAATCTCTGCCTTCATCTTCACGTGGTGTTCTCCCTGTGTGTGTGTCTGTGTCCAAATTTCTCCTTTTTATAAGGACACCAGTCGTGTTAGATTAGGGACACGTCCTACTCCAGTATGATCTCATCTTAACTATAATAATTATACTTGCAATGACCTTATTTTGAAATAAGGTCACATTCTGAGGTACTAGGGGTGAGGACCTCAGTATACGATTTTGTGGGGGGGGGACACAATTCAATCTATAACACATGGGGAACCCAATACTCTGAAGGTGTCTAGGAAGACTGCTCTCAGAAAAGAGTGAGATAGGGGAAAAGGAGGCAAAAGCATTCCAATCCAAGGAAACAACACATGCAAGGTTCCTGGGGCCGGGGAGAGCATGGCATGTCAAACACTGGTGAGGTTCAACTAAAGAGGCCATGTTGATAGGAAAAGGAATTGTGATGGAAGAAAGTGTGAAGTAATAGTCTTAGCAAGCATTGGGCAGGGGCAGAACGATGAAGGTCCATGGCGTGAGTGCCACAAGCATTGGATAGACAGACCCATTAGGCCTTGGCAACCTCTTCCTGGATACAAGAGAGACAGAGAGTTATAAATGATCACAGGTGTGGTTACAAGAGGATTGGAAAGTAGACGTGCCATTAAAAACTCAGAGAAAAGATGAGCCCACCATCAGAGATGCCGGAAGAAAAGGCTCAGAAGAGATGAAGAGGTTGGGATGATGCGACCACAAATTATCCCCATGGTGGTGAAAGAGGCACGAAGCTGGAAAAAAATAGTGTGATTACTGCTCGGCAGCATCTCGGATAAACACAGATTGTAAAAGCCACACCTGAAAGACAAAGGGAACATTCCAAACCAGAATAATATTCCAGGAAAATTCCAAAAATGTGCTACACTTAGGCAAAAGTTATGTTCAAAAGACAAAAGTGCAGAATGAACCAAGGCTTGCGGAAAAACTCTGAGGATAACAATTTTTTTTTCATACAGCATGGGGTCAAGAAGAAAATCCAGGAAGGCAAGATGAGGCTGATGCTGACGCATGGAAAGCATTCAATAAATATACAAGGAACAATGAATAGGCGAATAAGACATAGATGATAAGAGATGACAGAGCAAAAAAATATAATTAATCAATACCAGTTTTGCTTCTGCGTTGAGTTTCAAGGAGAATCAATATTTGCAATCTGATAAGGGCACAAACGGACAAACCTGGTTTGGATCTCAGCTCTGCTGCTTACTCTGACCTAAGACAAGCCACATACTGTATTTGAATCTCATTTTCCCCATCTTCACACAGTAATAGAGTCTATGCCATAAAGTCTGTCAAGATTTTATGAGATAACGTGCTTTAGCAGTGTCTGCAGGTGGAAGGTGTCCATCAAAGATAGCTATGGCCATTGCCAAACCAGAATGACAGAATAAACACGTCCGAGAAGGACGAAAGCCCAGAATAGGTAAGAGTTCAGTAAGAGAATATGAACTTCTGAAATACGTTCACATCTCTAGGCTGACTGTCTCTGCCCAGGATCCTGAAATTGGGGCAAAGTCACAGGGCTTCTGTATTAGTCAGCTTGGGCTGCCATAATGAAATACTACAGACTGAGGGGCTTATCAGAATTTATTTTCTCACAATTCTGGAGGCTGTAAGTCCAAGATCAAGGGGTCAGCAGATTGTGTGTCTCCCGAGGCCTCTCTCCTTGGCCTGTAGATGGCCGTCTTCTCCCCGTGTCCTCACATGGTCTTCCCTCTGTGTGTGCCTGTGTCCTGATCTCCTCTTCTTATGAGGACAAGAGTTATATGGATTAGGACCCAACCTAATGACCTCATTTTAACTCAATTACCTCTTTAAAGTCTCTATCTACAGATACAGTCACATTCTGAGGTTCTGGGAGGTAGGACTTCAACATATGAATTTAGGGGGACACAGTTCAGCCCATAACAGCCTCTCTTGGTTATTTGCGTGATCCCAGTGAGTGGATGTGATGTCAGGAGACTGATCATGGCAGTTTTCCCAGTTTTAACAAGGACAGATTCTGGAAGCTTCAGATCAGTGAGGTTGATTCTGGTCCCCAGAAAAATAATGGGATGCATTGTTAGACTTTGGCGTTGAGAACAATTAGGAAAAGGAGTCCTGATGCCCTGGAGCCAACATGCGTTCACAGGAATCATGCCAAAGCCCCCTTGTTACCTTCTTTTTCAATTAAATTCTCCAGTTAATAAATGTTTGTTGAGCGCCCACTATGTGCCAAGCATTGAGCTCCAGCCCAGTCCCAGCTTCGAGGAGTCCACATTCCCCGAAGGGAATTGGGCAGCTACACAAAAAGTTAACTTACGATGTGGAGCTGCAACAAAAGAAGGAAAGGCATGTCACAGAGATTACACAGAGCAGAATAATTAATTTTATCTGAAGGACTGCAAGGGGGTGGCTGCTCAAAGGAAGCTTCCTAAAGGAGATATCCGAGCTGGGATTTGAAGAAATAACTATTTGCCAACAGAGGAAAGGGCTTGGAGCTCCCCAGGCAGATGGTGGGGGGTGGTGTTCAGGAATGGGCCCAGCGGGCAGGGGAGGAAGCATTGACAAGTGTTCAGATATGAGACGAGGCAGGTTCAGAAAACCATAACCGGCTTGTTTTTCTTCCTCGGATATAATGTATAAGTGGGTGATGTGGAAGGACACCAGGGCAAAGAGGAAGTCAGAGGTCAGATGAAAAGGGCCTTTGCCATGCTGATGATCCAGAACTTTCTCTAGTAGTAATGGGAAGTGAAAGGGCTGTTTAGAAATGGACAGGAGACAGCAAAATTAATACTTTGATGGAAGCACAACTTGAACTCTTGTAGGAAATGGTGAATGTCTCTGCTCATGCAGGAAATAAGAAAGAGGACAGATAGACACTAACAGCTGGGACTCAGCGCCCCAGACCCCCTCTCTGAGCCCCCTGGCCTCGGCTTCTCAATCTCTGTCTGCTCCGGCTCACTTTGTTACCCTCCTGCCTTCGCCAGGGGCTAGAAGAATGGCTGCCCATATTCCCTGGGCTTGCGTCTTACAAGCCCTGCCATTCAACAAAAAGATACTCACCCATCCTTCCAAATACAAAAAGTTCTGGAAAATGCTCTCACCAGGAGGAGACAAGATAGTTGAACGTGGGGAGGCAGAGTGAGAGGCAATGTGGAGAATACCTATGTCCATTCACTGATCAACGCAGAAGCTGTAATTAGGCACACGTTTGACAACAGTCCTAGGAATCAGCTAGATTGACAGCTACGAAGGCATGATGGGAAAGTTTGCAGAATACACCATTCATGAAGTGACAAAATCCCAGCAAGTGACCTCTCAACTCCAAAGACAGGAGTGTTGGCTTGAGGGACCTGAAGCCCATGGTCCACTCCCCTGCCTTCCAGATCCTCTAACTTAATTATTGAAATCACACTCTCTTCTTTTCTTGAGAACCATAATTAAAGGGTTCTCACTTATTTTGCAGGAAACCATCAGTACTCTTGGACCACAGCATCTGTTCTGGACAGAGGAAAAGCCTAAAGAGTCTAGATAGTCCGAGAGTTTCAGATCAGCACTCCAGCCACTTCCTTTTAAACAACAATTGTTCCTTTCTAAAGTCAGAACTGAGGCCTGGATATAGAGGGTTGTTTATTCCAAAATTCCACTGGCTTTGCCATATCCTATTCATGTCCACTTCTGCACTTTACAGAGACTTCTTGCTTTATGCAGAACGAAATCCGAACTCTTTCACCTGGAATTTACCATGCTCCATAATCTGGCACCACACAGCCCCATTTTTTTCCAGTTTTATTGAGATATAATTGACATACAACATTGTATAAGTTGACATATAATTTGACATATGTATATATTGTGAAATGACTACCATAGTAAGTTTAGTTAACATCCATCCCCTCATATAGTTACACATTTTTTCCCTTGTGATGAGAAATTGTAAGATCTCTAACAACTTTCAAACATATAATACAGTAATGTTAACTATAGTTACCATGCTGTACATCACATCCCCAGAACCTATTTATTTTATAACTGGATATTTGTATCTTTTACCACCTTCACCCATTTCCCCCACCCCTCACCCCCCGTTTCTGGTAACCACCAATTTGTTCTCTGTTTCTATGAGTTTGTTTTTTTTAGATTCCACATATAGGTGAGATCATACAGTATTTGTCTTTCTCTGTCTGACTTATTTCACTTAGCATAATGGCCTCAAGTTCCGTCCACGTTGTCTCAAATGGCAGAATTTCCTTCTTTTTTATGGCTAAATATTATTCCATTGTGATTCTTTATCCATTCTGCCATTGATAGACATCTAGTTTGTTTCCATGGCTTGGCTATAAATAATGCTGCAGTGACCTTGGGGGTGCAAATATCTCTTTGGGACAGTGATTTTGTTTCCTTCAGATATATACCCAGAAGTGGAATTGCTGGATCATATGGTAGTTCTGTTTTTAATTTTTTGAGGAACTTTCATACTGTTTTCCATAGTGGCTGCACCAATTTATATTCCTACCAATAGTGCACAAGGGTTTTCTTTTCTCCACATCCTCACCGGCATTTATCTCTTGTCTTTTTGATGATAGCCATTCTAACAGGTATAAGGTGATATCTCATTGTAGTTTTAGTTTGCATTTCCTTAATAATTAGTGATGTTGAGCAAGTCTTCACGCACCTGTTGGCCATTTCAATATCCTCTTTGGAAAAATGTCTATTCAGATCTTTGGCTCATTTTTTTTTTTTTTTAGGGAGATTGGCCCTGAGCTAACATCTGTTGCCAATCTTCCTCCTTTTTTTTTTTTTTTTCCTTTTTTCTCCCCAAAGCCCCAGTAGGTAGTCGTATGTAATAGTTGCGCATCCTTCTAGTTGCTCTATATGGGACGCTGCCTCAGCACATCTTGATGAGCAGTGTGTAGGTCCATGGCAAGGATCTGAGCCAGCAAACCTCGGGCCACCGAAGCGGAGCGTGTGAACTTAACTGCTACGCCACCAGGCCCGCTCCACATTTTGCCCATTTTTTAGCTGGATTATTTGTGCGTTTTGCTCTTGAGTTGTATGAGTTCCTTATGTATTTTAGATTTTAACCCCTTATTGGGTATGCGGTTTTCAAATACTTTCTCCCATTCCATAGGTGGCCTTTTCATTTTGTTGATTATTTCTTTTGCTGTGCAGAAGCTTTTTTGAAATAGCCCAACTTATTTATTTTTTATTTTGTTGCTTACGCTTTAGGTGTCATATCCAAAAAGTCATTGCCAAGACCCACATCAAGAGCTTTTGCCCTATTTTCTTCTAGGAGTTTTATGGTTTCAGGTCTTACATTTAAGTCTTGAATCAATTTCAAGTGAATATTTTGTGATTGGTCTAATATAGGGGTCTAGTTTCATTCTTTTGCATGTGAACACACAGCCCCATTTTTTATCATAGCAGTTCTATTACAGCCTGGCCTAATTGTAGGTAATAATGAAGAAAATATTCACTCCATCCCAACATCCCCAAAATTCTCAACCCATTGCAGAATCAGCTCAAAGTCCAAAATCTCACCTAAATCTCATCAGATCAAAAATCCCAGATTTCATCATCTAAATAAAGTATAGGTGAGACTTAGGGTATAATCCATCCAGGAATCCAAAATTTCTCTCCGTCTGTAGATCTACGAAGCTGGAAACAAGTTATTTTCTCACAATATACAATAATAGGACATGCAGGGATACTAGTTATAGACATTCAGTTGAAAAGAGAGAATGTGGAAAGAACAAAAGGAGTCACAGGTCCCAAGAAATTTTAATATCCATCTGGGCAAACTCCATTAGGTATCAACGCCTGGGAATAATCCTCTGTGGCTCTTGGCTCAGCCTCTAAACTTGTGGCCCCACCCTCTGAGTCATACTTCCTTTTTCATAAAAAGTAGCATGAGTAGTTTCATAAGCCTGTTTTTTGCCTATAGTCCTTTGCAGGACAAACAGCCTTCTTTCCTTTCATTCTATCTCTCTCTTTTAGTACAAACAGGCAGTGTTTTTACTCATATAAAATTCTCAAGAACATTTTGGGTCTCCCATGAATATCCTAGGGATTTATTCATTCCCAGGTAATCCTGTCTCTAGTTTTGGCTTCTGTTGAGATGGCTGTAGGGCAATGCTCCCAAGCTTCCTAGATGTTCTCTGATTTGATCTATGGGATCTGTATGAGTCACAATCTCTTCAAAGAAACTTTTGTGTAACTGAATACTTTGATCTTTTGATTTTTTGGAGACATTAGGAAAAGGTTATACAGCCACAGTCTCAGCTTTTTCTCTAAAGTATGTTTTCCTGACAGTAAATCTCTTAACTTTAGCATCTTTTGCACTGTGGATGGGGCTAGAGTTTTTGAAATCAGTGGAGCTTGGGCTCATTGATCAACCACAATGATTTTCATGGAAAATAAAGTTCAAAGAATTCAGGTAGAGTTAAAGTTAGATTCAAATACAAATATTCAAATTTGAAAATAATCATTAGCAATATTTTATATTTTTCATAGAAGGTCTCATTTCTCTCTTATTTAACCACAGAAAATAAAACACAACCTTCACAGTTATAGAACCTACACTCTAGTGATAACAATATCCACAACAACAAAAAAATTAACATTTGTTGAGCATGTGGCAGGCTCTAGGCTAACCAATTTGCATGCATACCTTCATTGAAAGGAGACGGAGATGTCTCTGAACAATAATATCAAATAATGAATAAAAGATTTTATAAGGGGAAGAAATTAACACATTGGGTGCCTGTGCCTTACATGTTATCTTATTTAATCCTTTCAACCACACTATGAAATAATATCTGTTTTGTCGATAAATAAATAGATTCAGTGAAGGAAAGCAACTTTCCTAAGTTCCCACATTTAGATGGTGACAAAGTTGGGTTACAAACCTAAAGAAGGCTGACATCCAAGTGCATTATCTTTTCTCTACTGTCGGGGAAGAGGGAGAGTCCCCCTCCACCCTTTCCCTCAAGGTTCTTCTGGCTGGCCAAATAATTAAAAAGACAGGTTAGCAGGAGAAAATAATACCAAGTTTAATAACATGTATACGTGGGAGAAACCAGGGAAAGTGAGTTTCTTAACACAATAGCAGAGATTCTCTTCTTAAATACTATCTTCAGCTAAAGACAAAGGAGGATGTTGGGGGTGGGGGGAGTCAGTTACAGGAGATTACCAGAAAAGCACAGTAAACACGAGTAAGGTTATTATGCAGATTTACAGCCTCACCTTTCACAGTGATAAGTTTTTTTAGAGATGAGGTCATCCCCCCTCTTCCCGGTACAGAGAGGGAGATACCTTTACAAATGGAGATTTCCCTTATAAATGTAAATGTTTGTCTGGCAACTCCTAGCAGAGCCACCTAGAGAATGTGGCCAGGAAGAGACCGAATTTTTGATAAGAGGGGCCCGTTGGTGCGTTTCCTATTGTAACATCTATTCTACATTATATTACAGCCATCACATAGTAACTCCTTCCTGGAACAGGTCTTCTACGTTAAATTCTTTAGGCAGTTAGTGGGGGAGGTCAAATGTCCATCAGAGAAAACAATCAAGGTAAAGAGATATATTTCAGGGTGGCCAAATCTTGATCTCCCACACTACACTCTGATGTCTTCGAGAAGTCCTAGGCGAGTTCTTGCAGGACCCAAGGAGGGAGATGTCATTGCATGGGGTAACTGGAGAGAGAGTCACAGGAGGAAGGGATAGAGTTAGGAAGACAGAGAGTTAGAGGAAGAAACTTCATGCCAGACCAACAGACAGTGAGGACAACGGCACAGATAAGAGAGCTTGAGATGTGTCTGGGAGAACAAGGAATCTGTTTAGCTGGAACACAGACACTGGAAGAAAGTAGTAGAGGAACAGCTTGGACTCAGCAATTGGGTTCCAATCTAGAAGACCTGCATGGAAGGCTGTGGAATGTTGCCATTTTTAGTAGGCAAAGGAAACCCACTAAAAATACATGAGCAGAGAATTGATGTAATTAGAGCTGTACTTCATAAAGATTCACCTACCCAGTGTGTAGGATGGAAGAGAAGAAGAAAGAGGGGCACAGAGACTAAGAGAAGGTGATTGCCTGGATGCACGTGCAGGGTAGTGAGGGTCTGAATAACAGGGATGGTAATGGGAGTGGAAAAGAGAGGCCAGATGCCACAGCTGATGTGAGAGGCTGCAGAGCTAGGCTTGACAGGATGTGACAGCTGATGGGATGTGGAAAATGTAAAGAGGGAGAAGTTAAGTATGACTGACTCAGAGGTCTCCAGCCCGGAGAAGCAGGAGGAAGCTGCTCTCATACCGCAGGAACGGAGATGCAAGAAAGGAAAATGGAAACAAGGCCCTGGATTTTGGGGAAAATCAGAACTACAGATATTGATTTAGGCATCCTCCAAAAAAACGTAAAAGTCAAAAGAGTGCAGAGAAGACCCCGGCAAGGGAAAGGAGGAGGACCTGGACTCCCGGCCAAAATTAAAAGATGGGTGCAGGCAGGGCAGCAGTCACTCATGTGTGTTTTGGGGTTTACTGTAGGATTTAGACTGTGGGTGGTTGAGGAGGAGCTGGAGGAGCAGAGACAGGAAAGAAGGCAGAGGACCAAAGGAGCCAGCAACCAGCCACTCTGAGCAGCTGAGCACATCCAGCCCCTCGGTCAGGCTGTGAGGTTAAGGAAGGCTCATGCCAGGCTGTGTGGTTGACCAGGTCAGTGGGGACCAGTGGTGGGGACAAGGTGAACAAGGAGCAGAGGGCAGCAAGGACCGTTTGGAGCCTGCTGAGACCACTGTTTCTGTCTGCCCCTCACCCTCAGAAACAAACTTTACAGAGAGCCACGACTGAGGGTTCATTTCTTCTCCCAATTCTCACATAAGCCTCTCTTTGGCTCATTCTAACTGGTAGCATACAAGGATGGATCTGGGGACATGGAGTTCCAGCTTAACGAAGTTGATGTATGGCTGGCTGGAGGAGAATATTTACACATCTTTACTGAAAAAGCAGATAAATACATGATTAAAGTAATAATAAGATGGTATTATTTTTCCCATGAAATTGACATCAAGTTTAAAGATTGAGAACATTTGTGTTGGTGATGCTATCAGGAAATGATCATTTTCACATATTATTGGTAGAAGTGTGAATGGATGCAAACATTTTAGAGAGGAAAAATATGTGTCCGTTCCACAATTTTAAATATGCACAATCTTTGTCAGAACAATGTCATTTTCTATCTTGGAGAAATAGTAGCACGAGGGAGCAAAGATATGGTGTGTAAGGTTGTTCATGGCAGCCTTTTTTGTAACAGCGAACAACAATACTAATTATGGAAATAACCTACATTCATACCATGAACCAAAGTGCAATTGTTTTCAACATGATGTGTATGCTATGATGTTGAAAGAAGATTATAACATATTATTAAATTAATGAAAGAAAATTGTCAAGATAGGTAAGTAGGTACATAGATAAGTAGTTAGGAGAAGGAGGAGGAGGAGGAGGAAGAAAGAGAGAGAGAAATAGGAAAAGTGGCGGCAGTAGTAGGGAAGTGAAGGCCCCTGAGCCAGCTTGGAGATAGAGAATAAGTGGTTTAGGATTTGGTGGGAAACTCACGTTTTACTTCAATGTGAATTTGTTTGAATTCATTAGAACAATTATGTTTGAATTTGTTCAAACAATTATGTATTTAATTTATGTATCTAAATTTATTTTTAAATTATGTATCTAACAAAAAATAATTACAAATTTTTGATATATCGAAGTAAAAGAATGAAGGAAAATGAAAGCAAGAAGTGGAGGAAGGAAGGGAAGCTTTCTCTAAAGTTCAGATGAAAACAGATGACTTTCCCTAATGACCTACCTCCATGGCAATTTTTTGTAAAATGACTTTGCAGTAAGATAACACAAACCAACATTTATGTAAGTAAAACAACCACTATATTTAAGTAAGAAAAACAACTACTAAGTGCAGAATTTCAGCATCTAAGTAGATGCCTGTTGCCAAAAGCTCATCTGCTTCTGCCAGCGGATGGCCTCTTTCTCCCAAAGTTAGGAGAGCTCAGTGCTCAGAAATGCAGCTCAGGCCACAGCCCCAAATCCCAATGCCTGGGCTTCCTTGATGGTATTCTCCTATGCGTCTTTGGCTCTTTTACTGCTGGACTTGGAGCCACGGTGTTTCCTGCTGCACAACCTTCAAGTCAGCACTTATCTCTTATGACTAAACACAGACGGCTTTAAATCATCATTTGTTCTCCAATGATTTATTAACCTTACTTTAACCCCAGGTAAACAGTTACACCAAGAAACACATAGACAGTTCGGTGGTTATAGTAAACCAACAGGCTGCATATACGCTGGATTTTCTCCCTCTTTCATTGAGGACAATAATAATGATGATAACGACGATAGTTAGCATCCACCACGTGCTAATGCTGAGCTGGTCAGTGTCCCAAGACCTCCACAGATATTAATTCATTAAACCTCATGGCTACCCCATGAGGGTGAAGTTATTACCTTCCCAGTTTGCAGATAAGAAGTCTGCTGCACAGTGGGAAGTGGGGGGTCTTGGAGCCCTAGCAGCCTGGTTCCAGGGTCTGCGACCTGCTTCCTTACAAGTGGGGAAATCTGCTTACTGCTAATGAACTCAGCAGCCTGGCACAAGCTGGTCTTCATACTGTTTCATCCTTCCTTTTGTGGCCCAAACCTGTATACCCTCTGTCTAGTAAACAGGTAACTGGCCCAGTGCTCCCCACAAGCAGGTGTCCTTGTACCACTTGGGACCCCACTGTGGGCTCCATTCCGCAGTGCCAGGCTGGTCTGCAGTTACCAGAAAACAGCTAGAAGCCGAGCACAAGTTGATTAGAGGAGACAGTGTGCCCCTCCAATCCTTTCGCTCTTTAGAGAGCCCTCCTGAGATGGGTAGAAATTGCCCCAACTTACAGATAGGGAAACCGAGAGTGAGAAAGCCTAAGAAATCTATCCAAGATCAGAGAGAATTATTTCTGCAAGTTAACCAAACAGAATTGTGGGCATCTTTAAACAATGTCCTGCTGTGTCTTTAAATTCCCTAAAAATGAATTTCAGCATTCCCCCTCCTTCTCCCCGCTACCCCAGCCTCCCACAGGCCACAGCGCCATCTGAAGGTGAAAAGGTCGGCCCTTCATGGGGGCCCACACAGTGTCTTCTCTGATGATTGGAGCCCCTTCCCAGCGCTTGTGCCCACAAGGACCCGAGTGTCTCCCTGAGCGGTGCTGGTGCACGCTTTGATGTAAAACAAAGTGACATTTCCCATGAGGGACAGGAAACCGCATCCAGCTACGACTTGAACCACTTCTTCAGGGCAACTCAGCTATGGCAGGCCCTGACTCTTATCCTAGAGCAGCAGCCCTCACAGGCACAGTCCTGCTGCGACCTTCATGCATCCACTGAGGACCATGGCCTGGGCGGCACTGACCTCCATACACTCAGGCTTGGCATCATCGCTCTTAATAGTAACAATACCATCTACCTGGTTTTTTATTTTTAAAATGATTTGGTTGAGGTATGATTGACTTATAAAAAGCTGTACATATTTAATATGCTTGGAAATAAGTATGCACCCACAAACCCATCACCATAATCAATGCCATAAACGTATCCATCACCTCCAAAAACTTTCTCCTGCCCTCTTTATTTTTGTGTGTGATAAGAACACTTAATGTAAGATCTACCCTCTTAGCAAGTTTTTAAGTATAGAGTACAGAATTATTGACTATAGGCACGATGCTGTACAGTGGATCCCTAGGACTTATCTTGTATTACCAAAACTTTGTACCTTTGGCTAATACCCCCTGTTTCCCCTCCCCCCACCTCGCCCCTGGTAACTATCATTCTACTCTCAGCAATAAAAAAGAAGGAAATTCTGTCAAATGCAGCAAAATAGATGAACCTGGAGGACATTATGCTGAGTGAAATAAACCAGACATGGAAGAAAAACACTACATGGTCTCACTTATATGAAGAATCTAAAATAGTCAAACTCTCTACCTGCTTTTGAATGAACTGGGTACGAGCCATGCGCACTATCATATTTCACTCTCACAAACCCCCATTTATTCATTCATTGAACAATACTTACTAAACGCCTGTGATGTGCTAATCACCAAGGATAGAGCAGTGAAGGAATCAGGGGTGATAGATTAGAGCTGACAGATTATAGGGGGTGCAACAAGTACAGAGGCATTTGTAAACTGCATGCAAGTGTTACAAAAGGTAAGTAGGGAGCATGTCATCTGTGGGGTTGGGGACCATTTTAGAGAGGTGGTGAAGTCGGTCCTAATGGATGGATAATAAGAGTTGGCTTGGTCAACAAAGGATGGGGGCCAAGGCAGGACCCAGTTGCCCAGGCGGGGGAAAATCTAAGGACAAAGGCTTAGCTTAGCAGTTAGACAAGGGGAGGGACAGAATAAGAATGAGAACAAGAATGGGCACATGCCACGGGCTGTGAGCAGTCCACCACGATAGGACTAAGAGTTCTAGAGGCAAGTGGTAGCGCTGGAGAGGAAGGTGTTCCACAGCATGAATGAGAGCATGGGGAAACTTTGAAAGGTTTAGGGAAATTGAGACATTATCATATTTGCATTTTTGATAGACCATTCTGGCTGCAGTTCAGAGTGCATTGGGAAGGTTGGTGTCTGGAACCACAGTTGGGAGCTGTTGCAATTACCCAGATCCAAGATGGCGGAAGAGGGTAGTTTCCATAGAAATGGAGATAACTGGATGCATGCAAGAGATACTTCTAGAAATAACATAAGGTGAAGGATTGGTGGGAAGTGGGGGAGAGAGAGAACAGTCAAGGAAAACACCCAGTTTTATGGCTTGGGTAACTTGATAGAAGATGTTACCGTATTCCTTGAGATAGAAATTATAGAAGGTAAAATAGGTTTAGGGGGCAAGGGATTCATTTTCATTTGAAACACATTTGAATTTGAGAAACCCATGGGACAGCCAAATGGAGTTGTCTCATGGGCAAGGTTGGCTCATTTGAGCAGGAGCTCAGGAGAAAGGTCTAGGATGTAAGGGCAGTTTGGGGAGTTATCAGGGTGGGTTATTATTGAAATGATAGATATGCCTGAGATAGTTCAGGAGTTTGTGCAAATTGAAAAGAGGTCCTTGGACAGCCCCCAAGGAGCATTGACATTCAACACCCGAGTATGGGAAGATGAAGCCGCAAACCCATGGAGAAGGAGCAGCAGAGGTAGACAGGACACCATGAGAGTACGCAAGTGCCAAGGACCTGGGATGAGTATCTTTTTGTGAGTGTGTGTGAGGAAGATCAGCCGCCACAGCATGGCTTGACAAGCGGTGCATTGGTGTGCACCCGGGATCCAAACCCGGGCCACCAGCAGCAGAGCATGCGCACTTAACCACTATGCCATGGGGCCGGCCCCAGGGGATGAGTATCTTTTAAGGAAAATGTGGTCCACAGTGGGACAGACTGCAAGGAAAGCAAGTGAATAAGGACCAGCAAGGATTCATTGGATTTAGCAGCCATTTCAGGGTATGGTGGATGCCCAGTGATGGAGGGCTGGGATTTGATTGGGAGAGGGAAATGGAAGCCATGGGTATAAATGATTTTTCACCAAGTTTGGCTGTAAAAAGCAGGGGATGGTTCTGGTAATAACAAACTCTGAGACTGAAAACGAAAGTGGAGTGAATTGGAGACCACTGTGGAGGTAAAGGTTCAGAAAGCAGAGCATTGAGTGAGGACATCAGAATTCAGAGTGCAGAATTAAACCATGGATCCAGTGCAAAGGTCTTCCTTGATGAGGGGCATGGCCAGGTGGAGAGCAGAGGACAGCCAGGAGAAGCAATGAAGGATGGTAACACAAGAAGGCACAGGCCTCCTAAGAATCATGGCATGATGGAATGGGATTACCAGTGAGGAGTGAGACCCTGTGACCCTACTTTGGTTCCCTGGGGTCCAGGAGCACAAGTGAAGGAAGAGCCTCCCAGTGAGAGGGCTGTGGGAAACTTGTCCTCAGGTGGAAGCAGGTTTCAGCTAGAGCCAAGAGGGGGAAGACTCATGGAAAGTTTTCACAGTGAGTAGTTTGCTGGTTTGTATACCCAGAAACTGGGTTCCTGAGGCCCAGGTGGACAGGCGTGTAAGGGAGGAAGTCAACGGGAAGCACATGGAGAAGCCCAGAGCAATGAACTCTGAGGAGCCTTCTGAATCTTCTTTGGGATAAAGACAAGGATTTCCACATTTTCCATGGAGAAATCGCTATAGCTAGAGAGCACCATAGCACAGATTTTCTCCAAGGACTTAGATTTTATCATAAAATCACATGAGAATCTTGCATCTTGCTTGTGCCAGTGTCCTAGAGTTGCTGCAAAAAATTACCACAAACCGGGTGGCTTAAGACAACAGAACTTTATTCTCTCACGGTTCTGAAAGTCAAGGTGTCAGCAGGGTTTGTTCCTTCTGTTGGCTGTAGGGAAGAATCCATTCCACGCCTCTCTCCTGGCCTCTGGTGGCTTCGGCAATCCTGGGAGTTACTGTCAAACCCAGATGACATCCAAATTCTCAGTTGATCACAGCACCAGCATTGTAATTGGCGGGAGACCATCAAGCGGAAATACGTTCCGTGTGAACTTATGAGACGAGATGAGCTGAATAAGAGGAGCCCAGACTTGGGGTGTTACCAGGTGAGATTCACTCTTTGCGTTGACACCACGTGGTTTAAAAGTCATCTGCTGGGGACGTTAATTTCACATTTCTGTGCCGGTTTCATTATTGCTTCAAGATGTGTCCTCCCGGAGCCATTGTCCTTTTCAGATTTAATTTCCTCATCGGTGAAACGGAAAGTAGCATCCCACTAACCTCGCTCCTCACTGCCAGGATGTTAGTGCCTTAAGGGCCATTACTTGAGTCATCAGAAGGAACCTTTGGAACGAACGCTTTGTGTCCAGCCTCGTCTGAGAGATGGCAGAGGAACTGGCCTTTAGGAAAGAGCCCGGGCCACAACGTTCAGAGCAAACGTTCACTCAGTGTGTGATGTTCCAGGAGCAGCTACCAGGGGCCCTCCTCAGAGAGAGAGAAGAAAAAGGGCTACTGGCTGGGGACACAGCTTTCTTGCTTGACCACCACTGCCACTCAGCTCGAACATAAGCCTCTAAACACCAGTCAGGGTGATGCAGCTCCCCAGGCTCTTCCTCCATCGTCTAACCAGTATCCCAGCTTCCATTCCCTCCCCCCAATTCATCCTGCATACAGATGCCTGATTAATTCTCCAAACATGTACTTTTAGATCAAGTCGTTCCTCCTCTTGAAAATCTTCATCACCTTGTCATGGTATTCACAACTCCATCATCCAGCGACAATCTAATGTTTCAGCTTTATCTTCCACAGCTTGTGCACGAGAATCCTTCCCTGCAGCCAACTAGCGAACTCAGGGCTGCTGAATGCCACTGTGCAGGTTTCGCACTGCACATCTAGGGTTGTAGTTCACATATGGTAGACTGTACAAGGCATGCATTGACAGGTATGCACCCTTCACTCCCCTCCCACCACCACCCACCACCAACAGGCATGCTTCATACCTTTCTCCTTCCAGGCTTTAGTTGTTGCTGAATGTTTTACTTATTTTGTGGTCCCGTGGATATTTTTTAATTTATAGTAAAAAATATATAATATAGCAAATGCCCCCATATTCTATTACCAAGAATTAAACAACTTATCACATTTGTTTTGGTGTTTAATAAGATAAATAAAGTGTTACAGATAGAGTTGAAGTCCATTTCTTTACCAAGCTGTGACTCCATTCTCTTCCTTCCTTTCCCCAAAGCAATGACTGTTGGGGATTTGGTGTGCATTTTTCCAATCAATCTTTTAGTACCTTCCAAATACATGTATCTGTAGACAATATTGGATCAGTCAGGGATCGGTTGAACACAGCAGAAAGCTCTCTGGCTAGTTAAGCAGGAAACAAATGTATAAGAATATTAGGTTGTTCTCACTGGATTAGGGAAGTAGGCTTGGAGGAACAACACCCCAGATCACATCCTGAGCAGCTCTGGTGGGAAAAGCATGGCTCCACTGCAGGGAACAAACCCTGCTCGGGCCCTGCCACCCACTAGACCCTCTGAAACGCTGTCCCAGAACCTAGAGCTATGTGCCACCACCCCATCAGCAAAAGGCGTGATGCAGGCAGCGTTCCTGTGTCACCATGTTCTAATGCAGCATCTGTAGCAGGTTGATCTAATCATCTGATGGACACAACCAAGAGGCTGGCTCCAAGCCCGACAGGATACCTCAGAAGGAAATCTGTGGTGTGAGGGTTGTTTCATTTTATAAATTCCATTAAAAATAAAGAAAAGTGGATAAGAAGAATGTGTGCAGTCCACAACAGGCAAATTATAGTAACCCAGTTGTTTATTCCAGGTGCTTATCCTCTCAAATCGGAGGGAATGGTAACTGATGAAATGCACTGGTTGAGCACTTAATTTTCTAAAGTGTGTCTACACTGGTGCCTGAGATCATATGCAACCAGAATTATTGACATTTTTGACGTTTGTTAGACTTCTTCAAATAGCAACAGCCAACATCAAAGACTTTTGACTTGTGGCTGTTCCTTCTTCCAGATGTTCTAGGATTCCAAACCTTAGTTATTTTTACTCCTTCTAGGAGCACATAGATTTCTGACTAAACAAATGTCCCCATAGAATGAATGTGAAATAATCTATCATATCAGATAGAATGGTAATCAGTGAGCTAATGAAACCTGATCTTTGAAATGGTTTCAATCGATCAGACACTTAAGATTTGGCTACCCATCTATAGCTTGTTAATTGGTAAATACGTGTTTTATATACATTAGAGAGGGATGCCATTATAGGGACTAGCCATCTCTTTATATACATTCTGGGAAATGGCAGAAACCCAGCAAAGTCTTTTGTGGGGAGGCATATTGCAATATGCTCAGGACTCAGCCAAATTAGAGCACTGAGACACATTCAATAAGAGACTCAATCTGTCACAAACTGTCATTTATGTTTGCAAAATGTTCTTCCGATGCTCAAATAATGAAGGAAGTACCCCGTGCATGCTCCGCTAATTGGGGCAGAGTTTGCATTCCTAGACAACAATAAACAGTGCGAGAGGCACAAGGATTTGTCTCCAGCCGGCAGCTCGTTCCCGGTTAAATGTCTAGCTCCCCTGCTCTACCAAAATCTGGGCTGGGAGGACTTTCAAAGCCTCGGCCTTTTCCCAGAAGAGAAGGAGCTCTGTACTCAGACTGCATTAGGATCTGAAGAAAGTCATTTGTAAAAATAATGTTGCCCAGAGTCACCAAGAAAGAAATGGCACTTCTTCCCTAGATAACTAGCTACCCTGGAGAGCTTCGGGATGGTTCCAATGAAGTGTCAGCTTTTAGGAATAAATATGTGCTACTCCTTTCCTCCTCTTTCTGCTGAAACTAGCAGGGTCTGCAGCCTCAGGACACGTGTCCTTCCTGTTTTATTTTGACTGTGGTAAAATATATATACATAAGGTTTACCTTCTTAACCATTTCTAGGTGCACAGTTCAGTGGTATTAAGTCCACACCCCTTTTGGTGCAACCATGACCACCATCATCTCTGGAACTTTTTCATCTTCTCCAACTAAAACTCTGTCCCCATTAAACAAAAACTTCAAATTCTCCCCTCCCCCGGCCCCTGGCACCCACCTGTCTACTTTCTGTCTCTATGAATTTGTGTAATCTAGGTGCCTCATATAAGGGGAATCATACAGTATTTGTCCTTTTGTGACTGCCTTATTTCACTTAGCACAATGTCCTCAAGGTTCATCCATGTTGTAGCAGGTGTCAGAATTTCCTTCCCTTTTAAGGCTGAATAATATTCCATTGTATGGATAGACCACATTTTGTTTATCCATTCATCCATTGCTATTTATTTTTTTGTGTCAACAAGTAAGTCCAATGGGAACAAAAAATACAGTGAGCTTGTTGGATCACACACACATGTAAGAAAAAAAATGGGCTCATTTTGCTTTATTTTGGCCCAGGCTCGAGCATACATGGAAGAATAAATTCCCTACCCTGAATCCACAAATATCTCTTCCATCTGCCTGTGGTTGATGCCAAAGGCATTACTGTAGAAAATTATCTTTCTGTTCCCTGATACACCTGGGACAAAGTAACACATTAAAGTACATCGTCCTCCAGTAGGCTGGTATGGAACACCTCATCAGCTCCTGTGTTCTCTGTGACAGCTGTCTGAGAAGTGGTAATTGATTAGATACGAGATTTGATGGGGAGAGATGGAAGGGAAGATAAGGGAGAGTTTTGAATTGTGGAGCTCTTCTTAGGAAAAAAGTACCTAAATGTAGACTTCCATCAAAGGAGAAAAAGGACACGATTACCTCTGAGACCGAGGTTCCCACAGGAAGGCAGAGAATGAGGTGATGGAGAAAGAAGGAAGGATGAGTAAACGCCTGTCTCTGAGGAGCGTGGGGTGAGGGAGGGGGCGCACCTTCATTTCTTACCGTGGACCCTTGTTTGAGCAGACTCAGCCATTGAGCCACAAATAAATTTTCACTCAGAAAATCTAAGAATCCCCAAGGAAATACAGCAATATGGTTTAAGGAGTTTTTTTAAATGCATAACAAAAAATATATATAATAATAGATTCAGTTATCAACTCACACATATAATTTTCTTATCTATAAAATGGGAAGGGCCGGTAGATTATGAATGCTTGGAGTTTGGGGGATGTATTTTAGTGTTTCCGGCAAGCTCCTGCTCCTGGGATGCCTTTCTGCCACAGCTTCCCCTTGCTGCTCCCTTCCTGACATTTAGACCTCAGGTTCAATGTCACCCCCAAGAGGACTTCCCTGACCAGCCCCCATCCTGTTTTATTCATCATGACACTGATCATTACCTGATATTCTCTTGTATATTAGTTTATCTATCTAATTCCTCTCTACAGTGTGAACCCCATGAGCACAAGACACCTGCCCATCTTTATCTCTGTGCCCTCAGCACCCAGAACAGTGCCTGGCACACAATCGATGCTCAAGAAATATTGGACATAGTCTAGCAATTTTCCAGATGGGCCGAGTGTCAGATGCAGATGGGTGACTTCCCTGTGACTTAACCCGGCAGCATTTTCTGCAGCAAGATGGAGTGTGGAGTGGACATGTGTGTTGACCTCAATTATCGCCTCTCGGCAATGAACACACCCTTCTATGTATTATGCTCTGTGACCCACCAAGGAATCCTCTAAGCATTTCTCCTTTACTGTAAGCACTATGTTGAGCTTTCTCAGTAGAGGGCAGTGGAGGGACACATAGAAGGAAGAGGCTTCCTGCACTTGCCAGCTTAAGTGGGTCTAGGTGTCAGTTTGAGGATATTCTGGAGGGCCAGCCCAGAACTCCTCCCTCTAAGATCCTGTAGCCTCGGCCTGGTGACAACTTTTCTGCAGCCTTGTCCCACAACCCCGTGCTCTGAAGGGCTCCTGCTTCCACACCCACATCACCTGCACTTCTGCGGGTGCTCTTCAGCTTGCCCAGTAGCTCCAGACCAGCCCTGGCCTGGCCACACCAGCAAACTTCCTGCTGTCCAGTGGATGAACCACACCTTCGCCAATGAGATCTGAACTTCTGAGTCTGCCATTCCTTGGTATTTCCTTATGTCTTATGGTTAGTCTTCTATCATAGCTAGGAGTTCTTTATATTAAACTTCTCTGTTTCACCCACTATGTGGCTTCTGTCTCTTCAATGGACTCAGACTTCTAAACACAATGGTTCTGCCCAAAAGCCCTGCTCAGGGAACATCATTAAGTTGTTCTCTGCCCAGAAGAGGCCACTGATTTGGCCATGGGGTTGAGCAACTGACCCCAGGTGGCCCATACATCAGCTAGTAAGAGACAACGAGATGCCTGATTAACAAATGTTAATCAACTAAACTAATCAGTGTCTCTTTCTCTAGCATTTGGTGGGGAAATGCAAAAGATCAGCCTGCCTTTACATAACGGCTAACCGTTATGGAGGGATGACTGCCTACCAGACCCCTCCTCTGAATACCTTACTCATATTAACTAATTTAATCCTCATAACAATCCAGTGGCATGGATTAGTATTACCAGATCCACTTGATAGATGATAAAACAGAGACCTAGAGAAGTAATGTAACTAGATCAAGGTCAACAGATTGTACATGGCAGAGCTTGGATTCGAATCCAGCTGTCTGGCTCAAAAGGCCACATTCAACATTTACAGAAAATCAAAATATGTACCCATAAAACAAGAATACACCTTTTAAAATGATTTCCTTCAAATTAAAAGATACCCATTAAACCATATAATGTGATTGCCTATGGAGAAGGGGAGAATGGGAGTCGGGGATGAAGATAAAAAGAAATGAACACATTAATGAATAAACAACGAAATAAGAGCAGGGGCTTGCAAACGTGTATACTTACGATACATGCAGAAATGAGTGTGATTGACCCAACCCTACGTGTGTGTGTTGGTACACATCTAATGCACGAGGTTCAAAATGGCAGTGACAGATATGGTGTTCAAGATGGTAGTGACAGTGATAGTGTTCAAGATGGCAGTGACAATGATAGTGTTCAAGATGGCGGTGACAGTGATGATGTTCAAAATGGTGGTGAGAGTGATGATGTTCTCTGCACCAGAAGGACCAAAAGGTACCACAACTCAGAGTAAATGTGGCAGGAAGTATTCTGACCTTTATGAGTGTTGGTGGACACCTCTCCGCTGTTATAAAAACAGAGCCATTAGGATGTAAGTTCCATGAGGGTAGGGAATTTTGTTTAGTGTCTAGAACACAGCCCAGCACACAACAGATGCTCAATATTTACTGAATGAATGAACAAACGACCAGGGGCAATTATCTCCCTGGGAGTTCATGCTGGATGGGGAGATTGAGGGCCTGCGGTTAAGAGCATACTCCACGAGCGAGTGTGGAGGTAGCCATCCAGATGGATAAAGGCAAAGTACAAGTGAGTCCACCATCTAAGGCAAGTCTCTTGCTTTTTTCAAATTTCGAATGTAAATCTTCCAAAAGGCACATGTATTACCTATCATGTCTTTACATTAAATTTGGGGATGAGCCCATCAGATGTCCAAGTAAGCTCTTTTCTATTAGTTTTTCTGCCCTTTGGAGGAAAGGGAGGGTACTCAACGTTTAATAGCAAATCAAAATAAGGAATTGATTTTAAATGCTAATGAGAAATCAGCATAAATCAAGCAAAGACGATAATCTTAGAAATAGCTGTTTGTTTTTCACTCTAGCCCGAAATATGCCCTAGAACCTGACCAGCATCTGGTTGCTAGAGCAAGCACTAAATTAATATGTGTCCCCATCAGATGCCTTTAATAAAATCTTCAGCAAGACATTTAAAAGTCAAGCGCACAGGAGTATTAAAATTGCCGTCCACAACCCAAGCACATGACAGGTTTTCTAAAGTTAGTGCTTCACCCAGCACTAATTTTGTCTGTGTGACTTAAGAAATACTCCACACTCTTCTTTCTTTCTCTCCTTTTGTCAGCTATGCCAGAAAAAATCAACTTCCAACATACCAGAAGTTCTTCCCTAGTTTTTCCAAGCGGCAGTTTGAATCTTATGTATAATATTCCCTAATGAACATCTGGCCTGATATCAGTTTCTTGGGCATAAGAAACACAGCTGCCTTAACCAAGGTGCCGGTCTTGAGCATGAGCAAGCTGATGTTTATCACTTCACTTTAAAACTCATGCGGTGCACAGATGTGGTTATATAATTACAATCCAATGGCAACAGAGTGTGAGTCTTGAATTACCTGTCCTAGAACAGATAGGGTTATTTATAATTACACTGAGACTGGGGAATAGAGTAAGTGTGGACAAAGGCAGACTAATTTCTAGCTCAGGGATTGAGACTCAGATGAAGCATCATGAAGGGGCAGCTGCCACTTACGGCAGAACAGCCTACACCACCCCCAGACCACAGGTGAGAGCTCTTGGAGCTATGGCCTCGCAGAAAGGGACAAGCCTTCACAGGGAATTGTGCAGGGCACAATTAAGGGCAAGGCTTTTAGCAATAAACCACCAGCAATTCTTGGCAGACAGAGGTGAGGCTGAAAAGAATCCTCAGACCTCTTTTCTTTCATTCACTTGTTGGGTTGAATGTTTTAGCACCTTACAGAAGAGTGGATACCAAAAGAGGAATTTTGGAGGGGGCAGAAGCTCAGTGATATAAATAAAATTGTTACTTTCATATTAATAGGGCTGGGTTTTATTTCCAAGGAGGGAAAATTGAGAAGTAAAATAGGCAAGTAGCTTATTCCTCAAGGTAAGGACTCAGAGATTAATGCAAGGACTCACCTGTTTGTTCAGTAGCCGATCAGGTAAAGCTGGGCAATGCTGGAGCAATGTCCCCAAGACACTCATGTGGGCTTCATTCTCTACTAAGGCAAAATTACACGATGGTTCAGGCCCTGAGCTTTGGGGTCAGAAAGGCCTAGGTTTGAATCTCACCTTAGTGTGAGCTTATTCAAGTCACTTAAACTTATCTATGAAATATAACATATCTGGACAATAGTTTTCATTCCTACTAATACAATCAATTGCTCTAGGACTTTTGCATTAAAGGTCCCTGACCTTCTGACACCAAGGACCCGGGGAAAGATTTGGAAGACAGATTTTGGAGAAGAATTATTTTAGCAGATACAGGGAAAGGCCTGACTCTTATATCAACAGAAGGAGTTCATAAATATCTCTTCTTTCACCATGTGTCAAGAGGATGCGACAGCTCCTCCTAGACCCAATTAGCTCCTCCTTATTACCCAATTAACATTGACATTCTGGAACATTTTCCTGCCTGTTTTCAGCTCTTCTCTTTTGAAGGGTTCTCATTTGGTTCCATATGTAACTTGTCAAGAATTGTAAAGGATTGAGAGAATTGGCTAATTATCACCAAGGCATTAATATTGAGCAACCTCAATTTCCCACTTAATCCATTGAACAAATATTTATAAGGCACGATGTTAATTTTCTGTTGCTGCTGTAACATATTACCAGGAACTTAGTGGTTTAAAACAACACAAATTTATTCTCTTACAGTTCTGGAAGTCAGAAATCTAAAATCAAGGTGTTGGCAAGGCTCCATTCTTTCTCGAAGCTTCAGGGAACAATCTGTTTCCTTGCCTTTCCAGGATCTGCTGGCTGCCCACATTCCTTGCCTCACGGCTACTTCTTCCATCTTCAAAGTGCATCTCTCTAACCTCTGGTTTCATCATTACATCTCCTTTTTCTGCTCTGTCACTCCTGCCTCCCTCTTATGAGGACCTTGTGATTATATTGGCACACCCAAATAATCTAGGGTAATCTCCCCATCTCAAGATCCTTAATTTAATCACATCTGCAAAGTCCCTTTTGCCATGTAAGGTAACATAGTCACAGGTTCTGGGGACTAGGATGTGGGCATCTTTGGTTGGGGCCATTATTAACCCTCCCACAAGCATCATCCATGAGCCTGCGTACTGTGTAAGAGCTGGGGATGCCCAGGTTTAAAATTCCTGTCCCTGCCTCCTGAACTCTTCTCCTAATATCCAGAGGGGTCAAAGGGAATAACTGGTACCATACTAGCCCCCCCACCATAAACAACTATAAAACTGGACAAGTATATGAAACAACTTTGCAGATGTTGGACATTGGACATGGCAGGACTGAGATCTCTGAGAGAGGGGAAATTAGGTAAGCCCTATTATTTCCCCAGTTTTCTGCCTTAAGGCACTTCCAGATCGTGGCATAGAGAAGGCAAGCCCAAGCAGAGCACAGTCACCTTGCTGAGCAGAGAAGACAAAGATAAGAGTTTGGCTGCTAAGACAATGGGAGTGTGTGGCAAAGAGTACAAGACGGGAGGGAACTTCACAGAAAGGGCTCCAGAAATCTATATAGAGGTCCCCTTGAGTCTGGCTGAATACTAAGCTGTGAGTATGTAGTGTGAAACTCCACAAGACCAGGCAAAGAATGACTACCAGGGAGCTGTGAGCCAAACAGAGATTCCAGAACATGCAAAGAGCTGAGAGACGTAGGAGCTCCAACTTGCATAATTAATAAATCTCAATGAGAACTCAGTTGACACCTCAGAAACACTTCAGAAACTAGGATCTGTAGCCCTGGAGAAAAAGCTACTCTATACTCACCCTAAAAAAGCTTAAAAACAAGCCTTGAAAGAATCATGTTGACTACAAGTAAATTAGCTACTCGCCAGAATAAAACTCAACACTCTTTATGGAAGACAATATAATCCAGGCACCTAACAAGCTAGCATCCACAATGTCCAGCATAAAATTTAAAAATTACTAGACCTGCAAATAGACAGGATAATGTGACCTGTTACCTCAAAAAAAGTCAGTCTTTAGGAAAAGACCCAAACATAACAAGAATTATGGAATTAGCAGAAAGGACTTTAAACTAACTATTATAAATGATCACAAACTTAGAGGAAAAACATGAGTATAATGATGGAACTTATGGGGAATCTCATAGAGAAGTAGAAACTATAAAATAAGAACAGAGTGGAAATTCTAGAACAGAAAAACACAGTGCATAAAGTAAAATATTCATTAGCCAGATCTAACAGCAGTTTTGACGCCTTAGAAGAAAATATCATTGAACTTGAAGACTGAGTAATGAAAATTATCTCAACTTAAAGACAGAGAAAAAAAGGCTGAAGAGAAATGAAGAGAGCCTCAGTAACCTATGGGACAAAATAAAGTGGTCTAATAAGCGAATAATTGGAGTCTCAGGAGGAGAGAAAAGAGAGAGCATAAAAAATAAATTTGAAGAAATAATGGCCACAAATTCCAGAAATGGAAAAATTAGACAAAAATGAGGGTAGGTCTAAAAAATTTTTCTTTTTTTAATAATATCTTTACAAGCTAATGAACTGTTGAAAGCGAAAATAATAACTATGGGGTTTATAACATTTGAAGAAAAAACATGTGACAGAAGCGACAGTGGGGAAGGAATTATGTTGTTGGAAGGTGCTTATAGTAAACTCTGAGCAATCACCAAGAAAAAACTTAAAATAGTCTGGCGAGAAAGACAGAGGAAGCTGACAATGACAGCAAAGCATCATTGTCAAGGTGAGTGACGAAAACAGGAACAGTGTGATAGGGGCATGCTGGGATGGGCCAGCTTCTGCAGACCATTGTATTAATAAAGTGCCTTCAAAGTGGGTGTCATAAGCCAAGTCTTGAAGGAGAAGTTGGCCCAGCCCAAGGAAGGGGAGCTGGAGGGAAATGCCTCAGGGACAGCTCCAGGGAGAAGGAACAGCATGTGCGAAGGGACCGAGCTGTGAGAGGGAGGCTCCTGCAGGAAGAAGACACCAGACTGCCAGCTGGAGTAAAGAATGTGGGAAAAAGCATTCGTGTGAAAAAGTGTGCATATTTTAACTGCGTGTTAAATGTTTTGTTCTGTTTTGCTTTTGACACAAGTAAAACAGCAAAAAAAAAAAAAAGGGTTCATCCACATTCTTTTCACTCTTTGGTTAATATGTTTTCACTTCATGAAGCTCCGTCCCTTATCTCCATGCTTTTTCCAGTCCCAGGCCCCCAGAATTCCTGATTTTTGGCTGCAAAGGGAAACTGACAGTCCTCATATGAAAGGGAACTTTCTGCAGAAATGCACTCCACCAAAACACACACACGTGCCATGACTTCCTCTTAGATTATGAAGTCATAGCGTAATAGCTAATATACATTGAGTTCTTTATATGTGCTAGGTACTATGCAGTTGTTTCACATGCACCGTGTCTTTGATTTAATCCCCACAACAGCTCACAACTGCTCCGTGAGGTGGGCTCTGTTATTGTCTTCATTTTTTAAATAAAGAGACTGTAGCCTGGGTAGGTTGAGTAATGTGCCCAAGTCGCACAGGGGTGGGTGGTGGAGCTGAGATGAGGACCCGGGTGGTCTGCCTCCAGGGTCTGTATTCTTAGCCATTAGGTTATGGCACTCTCCTCTCCAATGATAAACCCAGAGTGTTATTGTTAGAGCTGCCACAGGCACAGCCAACGCATGGGAAAACAGCAGAGGGACATCTACCTGTGGATAAAGGACATCTTTGCAGATGGCTCCATCTTTGCAGATGGCTTTGCAATGGCTCCAAGTCTGGAAGGATGAGTAGGAGTCAGACAGAGCCAGGGAGGGAGGGGAGTGGGGGACGTGGGGAGGGGACATTCCAGGCAGAAGGAACAGCAGTTGCCCCGACACAGTGATGGAAACAAGCCGGCTCCTACAGGATGATATGTGGTGGAGTCAGTATTCAAACCCAGAAGAGAGAGAATTATGGGTGGGATGAATAATGAAAAAAGAAAACAGTTCTAAAAGGTCACAGATTGAAGCAAATCTAGAATTTGTCGGCTTCTTCTGCTCAGAAATAGATTTTGAGCTAACTATTCTCCAATTAGGTAGGCAAAGAAAAGTCTGGGAGAAGCAAGCCCCCCCTCTTTCAAGCTGCTAATTATACTGTGAGTTCTGGATAGAGTCAAGGGATCAATAAAGATTTATTGAGACACCATTCTGGTCCAGAGACAGAGGTGGACCTAGACACGGCCCCCTGTCTCAAAGGCTGTGAGGGACACAGACCAGAAAATGGGCAAATCTAATTCAGTCTGGTACTGCTGGGATAGGGACTATTCCCTGTTCCAGGCTTGAATCCCCCAGAGGCAAACCTTGAGACAGGAATTCGACCTCACAGTTTATTTGGGAGGTCACCCCAAGAAGCACTGGTGGGGGATGGAGAAATGAGATACAGAAGGGAAGGAGCCCACACACACAGTGCATTGTTGCCACGGTGGGCACCTGGCCTGACTCCACTGGGGACGTCTGGGAGACTGTGGCACCTGTGCCCAGGGTGTCCTGTGAGGGGTGAGGAGCTGGGTGTTTACCACCATCTCCCACCCACCACTGATGAAGGGCTGCTCTGGGCATGCCGATACCCCTGGCACATTCGCTTACCCCTGTGCTCCAGCCGTGCAAAGGCCCTGGGACACAGAAGCAAGTGCAAGAGTGAGTGCTGCCCTTAGGCAATATAGGGGGGCTCAGGAAGGCTTCCTGGAGGTGCTGGTGCATAAGCATAAGTTAGTCAGGTGAGGAGGAGGAGGGAGCAGAGCATTCCTGGCAAAAGAGCAACATTAACTATATTTACTACAATTATCTGTGTGTGTGTTTTGTTCCTCACAGGGTGTAAATTCCTATGGGACATGATAAATCTCATTTGTCTTTTCATTCAACTAGTCTTTCTCAAACATTTGTTTCTTTTGTGCTGTGCTAGAAACATCTAAGGGCGAGAAATGTGAGACAAAGTATAAAGGGGGCAACTGGTTACCCCCTTTCTAGCTTCAGCGAGAGATGGCCACCAAGAAAGAATGATCAACATGAAGCTCCTGTCACCACAAAGAAAGTTTGAAAACGTTTCCAGGTGTGTGACTTTGCATGAGAGAAGCCACATGGTTTGTTTCTTTAAGAACTTTATTATTTTTGTACAAAATAAAATGTTTTTATTTAATTTTAGAAAATTAAAATGTATAGAATGTACATTTTTATAAAAGGATTACATCATACATGCTAATATAGCCTATTTTTTTAAACCATCAACAATATGCTGTGGATACCATTTATAGCCACAAACGTATTCCTAGAATGTTCTAGAATTTCAGATCAGATTTCTTTGCCTTCTTTCTAGCCTATACTGTATTTACCCTAGGATGTTTGAATGAGGTTAATGTAAGTAAATATTTGCTTGCTGTTTTCTTCAGTCTTTTGACTATTTGCTGCATTTTCTTTGAAAAAGGAAGAGTTTTTCCTCAAACACTTGCTCATGCTACGGCAAGACAAGAATATGAGACATGACGATTTTGCAGGTCTAGGCCAGTCCTTTATTCCTGGGGCCTTAGACATCCGAGAGCCAGTTCTCCCCGCTCATTGTCTCCCCGCTCATTGTTTAGATGCAGGGTCCAGCTAGACCTACATTATACTGACATCTGCTGGTCATTTAGAGGTCATCGTTGGTAACAACTCTTCAAGAGGGAGAAAGACTCGCCCAGCTGTTCTCCCTGAGTATGCTGAGCTTAATTTTTCTTCAGTTTTCAAGGCTTTAATCAAGATATATACCGATTTCCCTGGGCGGCTGTGTCCATACTCAAATAGATAACTGGTGGAACATTGTTTTATTCGGCCTCCATTTCATCCATTGCTGATTTGGTTGGACTAGCTATGATCAGTCAACACCATCCTGGGAGCATTTGTGGTAGAAAAGTAGACAAATGGAAAACTTGTATAAACTGTTACCTATTTACCTTATTATCGCAAATTATCCTCAGAGCCTGAGCTCTTAGGTCTTCAGTGGAGCAAATCTAAAGGGATTAGGAGAATGGGGGACGTGGAGAAATGGTTTTCACAGTATCTTATGTCCAATGCCTAGTCTTTGCTTCCCTCATGCTCTGTCCCAATGGCATCAGTAACGTTGTAATAAGCAGCCCCATCACAGGAACTTCACCGGCAGAAAACTAAATTGTTATTGGTCATTCTCCAAAATAGCTTAGAATTATAAGGTGACCTTCCAGAACCTGAGTTCCTACACAGAGAAAGTGATCTAGAGAATGAACTCCTGCTCTTTGTCCTTCTGTGTCTACTACTCCCCCTAATGTCACACCAGCCTCTCGCCCCTTCTACAAGGGTGTGGTCACAGAAAGAAATTAGACTTCAAGCCCATGACACTGGGCTCGAATCCCATCCTTGCCCCTTACCCTTCTGAATGTGGGCGAGTAACAAAATCTAAGTCTCACTTCCCTCAACCAGAAACTATGAATAACAACAGATAACGCGAAAGGTCGCTGTGAGGGTAGAAAGGGAATACACATGTAGAGTGGGATCAGGAATGAAATTCCCGGAACACAAGAGGGATGCACTTCTCCACCAGCCTCGCAGCAGCTGCCCAGTTCTCTCCGTCCTGCCTCACTGTCCCCTCCCTTAGAGCCGATGTCTGGGAAACAGTCTCCAGCCTCTCTTCCCCCCTCCAATCAGGATGCTCCCCACTGCTGCACTGAAACCACTCCAGAACCATTGATGGTTTTTCTGTCCTTATTCGACTTCCTAGGGTTCCCTGAGACCCACTTACCTCATTTCCCCTCTACTCTGCTCCTTCTCAGAGCCCCTTTGCCTGGGGAAGCCTCAGGGCTCAGTCCTAGGCCCACTCATCTTTCCTCTCCAGTCGTTGCCCTGGTTGAGCTGCCTATGGCTCTAAGTATCATCATGACTCCTGCATTTATAGCTCAGCCTAACCTTCCCCTGAGCTCCACGCTCATATGTGCATCTGTTTACAGGACCTCTTTCAGATGTTGTGCTGGGCGTATTTTAAGCACCACCTCACGTCCTCTCTCAGCCCACCTTTTGTTCCAGCCATTGCTGTGCAACCAGCTCCCCTGAAATCACCTCCCCCCTGGGGCCCTGCACGTCCTTGCTCTCCACCCGGGACTGCTCTGCTGCTCTAATGTTGGGTATCTACAGAAGCCCACTGGCTAGGCCAAGTGGGAGCAATCGTACCCCTGAGAGAGCAAGAGAGTGAACCCGCCCTGGGGCGACCCGTGAGAGTGGGGGATGGGAGCTAGTGGGTGCTCACCCCCCCTTCCCATTCCCCAGCAGGACTGAGCCCAGAAGCCCACAGTGGGCATCACTTTAAGACCACCCCCATGGAGTGGCTTTCCCCATTCTCGGTTTCACTTCTTCCCAGTCCCAGGGATCGCTTCCCCAAATAAATGCATATATGTTCTTGCTGCAGGTCTGCTGTTGGAGGGAACTCAAGTTAAGTTACATGTGTCATAGGCCCCTCAAACTCAACCGAAAGTCCTACTGCCCTGGCCCCACTTCTCCCCACTCATCTTCCCACCTCAACAAATGGAATCACCATCCACCCAGTTTCTCAAGTCAGTCTCAATTTCTCAGCTTACCTTGTCTCCTACATCAGTCCATCAGCAACATCCACCAGCTCTCCTTTCAAAATAGTCCCCAAATCTGTGCACCTTTCTCCCTCCTCCACCAGCCTCACAAGCCACCACCATCACAGCCTCCTAACTTGATTCCCTCCTTCCATTCTCAGCCCCCGGCCGTCCTTCCTCCACTGGGCAGCCAGGGTGGCCTCAGAAAGAGTAAATAATGTCATGTCTCTCCTCTGATGAACACCTTCCCGTGGCATCCCACCACACTTAGAACAAGATCTGGGAGCCAGCTCAGCTCCTAAGACTCTCGCTCTCTCTCATTAGGCTTCAGCCACCCCCGTCTTCTTCCTTTCCCCCAAACCTGCAAGCTTCTTCTTACTTCAGGCTCTTACATTTGTATTTCTTTCTTCCTACAATGCTGTTTAGGGCAGATCTTCTCCTGACTGGCTGTCGCTCAACCATCAGGAGTCAGAGCAAAAGTCACCTCCTCAGAGGATCACTCAGCACCCAGCGACCCACACTCCCTCCTCATCACAGCCCTGTTTCATGTCCTTCAATGCAGTCGTCACCATCTGATGTCACTTGGTCCATCCAAAACGGATCTAAACTTCTGGGCCAGAGCCAAGCCAACCCACCTGAACACCCCAGCCCACAATCCGTCTCTCTCTCCAAATGCCTGTGGCTCTTAATGTCCTGGTCACTCAGACACACACACTGCCCTGAACTGATGCATCTTCTCTCTAACCACAGATAACCTCCATGAAAGCAGAGATCAGAGCTCACATAGCAAAACCCTGGCTCTCCGGAACCTCAGAAATGGACTCCCCCGAATAAGCCGGTCTCAGTATCACTTAACGTGATCGTTTCCAATTTGAGAACCACCTCCATTTTACGAGAGTTTGAATGCAAATGTTATTCGTTCAGTTGGGCAACAGACCAGGATGGAGTGACTGCCCATACCAGGCGCTGTGCTGAGCACAAGGGATGCATCAAGAAGCAAGGCCAACATGTCCCCTTTATGGAGACATGGGGAGTCCACAGGCCATCAGAGTAAGGGGGAGGGATTTCGGAACATGTCATTGGGACATGACAGAGGTCACCAAGCACAAACTGCATGTGACTGTGGACTGTCAAGGAGGACTTCCTGGAAGAAGTGACATCTAAGCTGAGACCTGAAGGGTAAGTAAGAGTGAAGTAAAGAGGACGATCAGGTGTAGGAGGGTCAAGGATTCTTGGGTTTCTAGATCAGGATTCTAGTTCAGGCAACTGGGGTGGAAATACAGGAAGTTCAGCACAATTGGGGTGCAGGGCAGACAGGTCGAGTTTACAGTTTATTATACACTTCCAGAACCTTCTTAAAGAGAAGATCCTAATGTGGCACACTGCAGAAAACATATGCAGCTCTGTCACTTGCCTTTACTCATTAATTTTTCCACTGTTTATCACTCTCCGGTCTTTCTTCCAGTAATCACTCACTCAGTGTGGGTGGAGAGGACTTCTGAAAGGTGGTCCTGAACCACTTGCAGCAGAGTCCCGAGAGGTGGCTGTCAAATGCAGAGCCCTGGGCTCCAACTTGGCCCTCAGAATCAGGCTTGTGGAGTCAGGGCTGTGCATCTGAATTTTTTGCAGGCACCCAGGTAGATTCTTAAATACATTCAGAAGTGAGAGCCACCAGTCTAGGAGCTCTAACTCAGGACCTTGGAAGATGCATTGTTGGAAAATCGAGAGGGTATCAGCAGAAACCCTTTCTCAGTCTGGATGTCTGGAAGCTCGTGGCCCATGCTGGCCTTCTCCCTGGCATGTCTGTGCGCATCCCTCCTGAGTCACCTACGATGCCCGCCGCCTCTTCGAGAGGCAGCGTGACTGCGTTTGGCAGCTGCATGTGGCCTCTGCTGCATGTGAAGGAGCCCTGCCTCCCATCTGATGTCTTGTGAACACCAGGTACAGGTGGCTGCGGGGTCCCGCACATCATCCCCATCTTCACGCCTGATGATCCCCTACACACGGCCTGCAGGCTCAGCAGTGCCCACCTGCATGAAAGAGGCTGCCGGCTCCATGAATCTCAGCACACTGGGGTCCCCTTCCCTTTGTCCCCTTCTCATGGACGCACCCACACAGTCCACAGCCCCCAGGGCTTAGCTGGTCCCCGCATGGACTATTCCATCACATGTTGTTAGTCGACTCCTGTCACCCCCGTGGTGCTGAACTCCACCAGTGGGTGTGACCACACATGAGACACCACTGCCTCAGGAAGTACTGAGCTTCAAGAGACATGTGCACACATGTGCACACACACACGTATAACACATACACACACGTGCGTGCACACACACACACACACACACAGGTTTTTCTGCTTATGCTTGTTACCCAGGGACCATTCAAGGGCCTGTGGGGTCCCTGGGATTCCTCTTCACCTCCTGCCCTCCCTCTTGCTCCCATAGCTTCTTCTTTACTCCTGGAAAGCAGCTGTGGTGTCAGGGCCATGTCATTTAGTCCTGCGTTACATTCACCGGCTTTGGGAACTTAACTATTCTCTCCCTCGGTTTTCTCATCTCTGGTCTTCTCCTCAGCTCTCCCTGCTCCCCAGCCTTGCTCCCCTGTCCCTCACTTCTGCTCCCCGGTTGTACTCACCACTAAGGCAACAGCCGTGAGAACTCTGCCCCTGGCTCTGCTTTCTGGGGAGCCCGGGATCCCCCCAAAGGGGATCATAAGAAGGGGAGCATAAGAAGTTCCTGATACACCTTGTTTCCAAATCAAATCATCCCTGGGGCACCGTCTGGCTTTCTCTGCTTTGTTTTCTTTCTCATCTTGACTCCTATCATCACCATACTTCTCAGCTGTTCTGGGTGTGAGGGATTAGAATTGGCCACCTCAAAATATTGGACAAAATCATACCTACTTCATGTTTGCAATGCAAATTAAATGAGATGTTTCTAAGATGCTGTGCGATGCAGAAGCGCTTGCTCCCTGAGTGATGGCCCCCACTGGAATGTATGGGATCCCTCCTCTCAGGGCATGTCTTAGTGGATGGGTGCCATGGGGCACCTTTGGGGGGGATCCTGGGCTCCCCAGAAAGCAGAGTCAGGGGCAGAGTGCTCACGGCTGTTGCCTTAGTGGTGAGTACAACCGGGGAGCAGAAGTGAGGGACAGGGGAGAAAGGCCGGGGAGCAGGGAGAGCTGAGGGGAGGACCAGTTATCCAGCCAGCCTCTGCAACAGACCATTCAACCCCCAGGACAGCACCTCAAGAAGCCTGATAAACCTTACTCGGGAGCGTCCCTTGGAGGGGACCCCCCACCCCAGGCCTCTAAGCAGGTGGCACCCATGGGAGTGGCTCTGAGGAGGTGCTGCAGGTAGTGTGGGCAGGGAAGCCTGGCTGAGAGGGGAGACGCACAGGCCAGAGCAAGAGCTGGCACCTGGGGTGCATGCCTGTGAAGCAGGTCAGACCCGCCCCGAAAAGAACATAAGGCACAAGAGAGGTCCCAAGGATCTGAATTGGAGCATAAGAAGTTCCTGACACACCTTTTTTCCAAATCAAATCATCCCTGGGGCACCGTCTGGCTTTCTCTGCTTTGTTTTCTTTCTCATCTTGACCGCTATCATCACCATACTTCTCAGCTGTTCTGGGTGTGAGGGATTAGAATTGGCCACCTCAAAATATGTCTCTTTACCTTGATTATCTTCTCTGAAGGAAACTTTGACCTTCTCCCAAACTGCCTGAAAGAATTTAAGATAGAAGGCCAGTTCCCAGGACTGGCCATCACCATAGATAACTCTGGGTGTCGATACACTGCTTGCTAAGCCCATTCTTATCAAAGTTCTGTTTACCAAACATTTACATTTGTAAGGGAAATCTCTATTTGTAAAGGTATCTCCCTCTCTGTACCAAGATGAGAAGTTTCTCATCTCTAGAAACTTATCAGTGTGGAAGGCAGAAGGCGAGGCCTTAAATCTGCATAATAACCTTACTCTTGTTTACTATGCTTTTCTGGTAATCTCCCATAGCTGACTCCCTCCACCCCCAACATCCTCCTTTGTCTTTACCTGAATACACTATTTAAGAAGAGAACCTCTGCCATTTTGTCGAGTTACCCAGTCTTTCCTAGATCTCTCCCATGTATACATGTTATAAAGCTTTGTTTGACTTTCTCCTGCTATTCAGTCTCATGCCAATTTAACTTGTATCCCAGCCAGAAAGGACCCAGAGTGGGTAGAGGATAAGTCTGCCTCTCCTTCATGAGGAAAGCTTGGGCTTTTGAGGGGACTGTCAATCAAACAACATCCCTTCATCCTACCAGGTGGTGGGCCACTCAGCACATGGGATTCATCTCTAGGGCCACTCACTCTCCTTGGCCAGGTCCTGCTGTGGAGCAGTGGTGCTGTTGTGTTGTTGTGGTGGTGGTGGTGGTTGTAGTGGTGGTGGTGATGTGCTGTTCTGTTGTTAGTGTTGCTGTTGTTGTTGTTTAAGTCCTGGGATCACTGAAAACCCAGAACTCTTCAGATCTGGAGCCTCCAGAACTCCAAACACCAGGTTGGCTATACCCCTTGTCTCCCACAATCCCCGGCATGTGTCATACACACTGTAAACAAAGATTGATGGAGCGATGTCCCTGGAGAGTAAATATCATTATATTAAAAGCAAATGAACAGCATTAGCACGCACACAATCGCCTGTTTACATGGCTTGTGCCTGAGGCCGTAGGGCACGTCCAAAGCAGCAGAGGGAGGTGATGGAGGCGTGTGTGGGCCAGGACCGCCGGGCCAAGGGGCGACCCTTAACTGACTCAAGAGCATCACTCCTCCACCCCAAGCAGGTTCCAGCCTACAAGGTGCACCACCCACCTAGCAACCTGCCGTTCCATGTGGCACTGGCTCTTCTTGTCATGGGGAGTGCCAGGCTGGGAGCTCTGCTGTTGGTGGTGTGGGATTGGGGTCACTGGCTCCTCCATTTGTTGCTGAGCTGGTAGCATTCTGCAGGTGGGTGTGGCCTGACTCTCTGGGCACCTGTGCTGGGAAGTAACTGCAGGAGTATCCCTGTGCCCCTTTGTCAGAGAAGAAGCAATGAGAAGGAGAGACCCAGCTTAAAGTTGGCCTGTAGTCTCCCAGGACATCAATCAGTTCAGAAAGGTGGGCAGGGTCCTCCATCTGTGTAACTTTCCCCTCCAGACCCCAGGCCTGCCATGAACTGAACCTGAGCACTGGCAGGTGCAAGTCCATGCCCCCTGCACACTGGCTCTGTCCCCGGCGGAGACAGTGAATCTCAGTGTCTCTAGCAGCCCAGGAGTCTTAGGTCCTCCCCATGAAGGTAGGGGCAGCTGGACTATGGAGCTGCTCCTGGCTGAGACCCCCTGGATAAGTGGACACAGAAGCCAGACACATGACAGCCAGGCAACCCACAGAAGAAGGGTCTCCCTCGTCCAGCTGGCTGAGAAAGCCGTGGAATTTTCTCCCTCTCTCCTGACGACTCCAGGCCAGGGACAAGGTGTGGGGTAGCCTGTAGGATGTGGGCACAGCCCCTTCACTGCTGTTCTGGCACACTTCCCAGAGGGTGGGCTGCGGCCACAGCTCCAACATCTGCTCCTGGGTTCTAGGAGATGACAGATCCCGGACGCCAAACACCTTGCCTGGAGTCCCGGGAGAGGGAGAGAGGGAGGGTCTTGCAGCAGCCTGGAGCCAGAAGCTGCCCTCTGGATTCCTCGAGTCTGACATGTCAGGAAGAATAGTAAGTACGGAGGGCACTTACTGGACGTTAACTGGGTACCAGCCCCAATCGAGGCACTTTTCTCTATTCTGATGCTAGCTCTAGGGAAAGGTGTCAGCTCCATCTTACACATGTGGAAACTGTACTTGCCCAGTGCCACCACAGGTAAGTGGCAGAGCCTAGATTTGAACCCAGAAGTGTCTAATTCCTCAAAGAAGGTGGCAGTGGGGGTTCCATCTGCCCAGGGAGCCAGGAGGGCGGGGCCAGAGATGGAGACACTTAGAGGAAACCGGAAGCTTTTGGGGGTGGGTGAGGTGGAGAGCCCCATACCAGTCCCCTGACCCTCCGTTGTGGCTTGTGGCTTGTGTTCACGGCTGCCTGCGATGTGGCATCTCCTTGTGCCAACACGCCCCACCCCCTGCCCAAGAAGGTCAGGTCCACAAGGGCACGCTTTTTTCCCTGCTTTGTTTATTGCCGAGGTCCCAGTGCCTATACCCGTGTTTGGCTATGATGGGCATTCGATAAGTATTTGAATGAGTCAATCACCAATCAATGGCATGGCTGACCTGGACAAGCTAAGAACTGAGCAGACCAAAACCTCCCGACTCTGTCTATTTAGCCTCATAGAATTAACCCAATGCTGATTTTCACTGTAGTCATTTTGAACATCCCTACATATTATGTCTTACACACACACGCGCGCGCACACACACACAGACACCCTTCAGCAAAAGCCCTACTCACCCATTTCTTGAATTACAGGCAGTGAAAGTGCAGGAAAGGGCATGGGCGTGGAGGTGAGAAATTCCTCCATAAACACCGACTCCTTCCCATTCCCATACTGCCACCTGCAAGCATCTCATGGGGGAAAAAAGAAATTTACAATTGTGTCTGCATATGGAACCTCTCAAAACTGAAGAGGGAAAACAAGGTTTTTTTCTCTATATATATTTTGAAATTGGCTCAGAAAGAAGTTTGAGAAAAATCTCTGTCCATCTGCTGCCCGGCCTTCACGCAGCCGCACGTTGCTCAGTCAGGGGGCGTGAAGCTGGGAAATAATGGAAATGCACAGAAAACCTCACCCCAACCCACGCTGCTGATCATTTTCCAAAACAGCGTTCTTGCCAAATGGGCTTTTGGCTTTAGCCACTCGAACGACTTTCTTGCTCACTGCTTAGAAGAGGCGTTTTGGCAGGGAAAGGGATCCATGGTGTGAGTCTGACGTGACATTTCCATTCTGATGGAGAGAGCGGGGCAGGAAACAAAATTGTGACGCAGGTAGAGTTCACCTAGCGTTCTCTCTGCAAGGCGTTTCTACCCCAAATGCCTGTCCTCTGTCACCCAGGCAGCCAGGCCGCTGCCTCTCGGCCCCACGCTGCCCACAGCCAGCCGCTTGCTGTATATACTCATTTCACAAACTTGAGTGTTTAGAGCTACAGTCGGCCTGGCACTGTTCTAAGTGCCTCATGTGTAGGAACTGTATAGAGCCTGTAAGGTTGATATTATTATTATGTCCATTCTACAGATAAGGAGTCTGAGGCTCGAGTTAAGGAATTTGCCCAAGGCCACACAGCTGGCAGACAGCAGAGCCAGGATTCCTGTGAGACCTCTGCTCCAGATCCGTCCACATGCTCCACCCAACATGGAGCTCTCTCAACCTCGAGGTGCACCAGCCTGGATCTCATCCATCCAGGGCCCAAAGTGGTCAAGGACCTGATCTGATCACCCTTCTGCTGATGGAAGGGAGTTAGAAGATAGTCTCCAGAAGCTTCTGCACCTAGGGCCTTCCAGAACTGACTCTCTTCCATTCATCTTGTAAACTGGGGGGCAGGGCTGCCAGAGGGAGATTTTTCTGGCTGCTTTAAACCAACACACATGTGTCAAGGGCCACTGTGTGCCAGGTTCTACCACACAAGTCATTCTAGAAAATCCAAGACAACTCTCCCCTCCTTACTTTGTTCTGAAGACCGTTTGACACACTAGCCTGGAGTGGGATTTGCGCATTTGGGAACAAGCAAGGTTTTCCCAGCACACTTTGAACTCTAAAGGCTGGCAGTGGGTCGTGTACTGAACATCAGGAAGGCACGGTCTCCAATGACCTTGGTCTTACCGCTATTAGTCACCACTAACATTTGCTTTGTGGATAATTTCAATATTTATTTGGTTATAAATGCCTGCCTGTTTCCCACATAGCTAGCTGTCAGGCCCAGGGCACCGTGACCTTAGAAAATTGATGCGGAAAAACAAACCAGGGAAGACGGTTGGCTATGTCTTCATTCGGAGAAAAGAGAAGAAGAGTTGGTAGTACAGATGTATCCAAGTCACTTCTGGAAACAAAGGGGGATGGGAAAGAGAGAGAGCTCCAAGTCTGGAAAATAAGCATGGCCTCACGCTCAGAAGGGCAGAGGGCTGTCCAGGACTACCTCTGCCCACTGGGGCAGGCCTCTGCCAGGACAAGCAGCCCAGGATGGAAGGAGAGAGCCCTGAACGACAAGCCGAGAGACAGATAGAAATGTGACCTGGGTGGCTTGGATCAATTGTGTACAAATTTTTTCCACCACAGAATCTTTTCTTCCAAAGAAATCTTACTGGGAAGCCTACCTAGACCAGCCAGCATGAGGAGGGATTTCCCTCGCTGATCCAGAATTTTCAGGACCAGAAGCCACACACAGTGCTCAGCCTCTGCCATAGGGGGTGTTTTCTGGCCAAGCAGCCCAGGAACCCCTGTCTCACCCAGATGCTGGGGTCAGTTGATCAAGGGGCAGGAGTGTGTTACACAGTCTTGGCACCAGTGTCCGTGGCCCGAGGCAATGGCCAGGCTGGCCCTGCTTCAAGGCGGTACAGGGTCATTATGCTTTCTCGGGACAGAAATGAGGGCCCAGAACTGAGCCTCAGGCATGATTCTTGTATGAGTGTTCTAGGGGTGCCATAACAAAGCACCACAAATGAGTGGCTTAAACAACAGAAATGTATTGTCTCACGGTTCTGGAGGCCAGAAGTTCAAGATCAAGGTTGGCGGGGCTGGTTCCTTCTGAGGGCTGTGGGGGAGAATCTGCCCCAGGCTTCTCCCCCAGCTTCTGGGTTTGCTGGCCATCTTTGGTGTTCCTTGACTTGTAGAAGCATCACCCCAATCTCTGCCTCCATCTGCACACAACCTTCTCCCTGTGTGTATGTCTGTGCCCATTTCTCCTTATTATAAGAACACTAGTTGTATTGGTTTAGGTGCCACCCTAATGACCTCATCTCAAATAATTATATCTGCAAAGACCGTATTGCCAAACAAGGTCACATTCACTGGTACAGAGGGTTAGGCCTTCAACATAGAGATTTGGCAGGAGATACAATTCAACCCATAACAATTCTTTTTATTTTCTTTTATTTTATTTTTTTATTTATTGAGGTCATGTTGGTTTAAAATATTGTGTAATTTCAAGTGTACATTATTATATATCAGTTTCTGCATAGACTGCATTGTGCTTACCACATATAGTCTAGTTTTTATCTGTCACCATATACATGCGCCCCTTTACCCTTTTCCCCCACTCCCCACCCCCCTTCCCCTCTAGTAACCATTAATCTGTTCTCTTTCTCCATGTGTTTGTTTATCTCCCACATATGAGTGAAATCATACAGTGTTTGTCTTTCTCTGTCTGGCTTATTTCACTTAACATAATACCCTCAAGATCCATCCATGTTGTTGCAAATGGGGGGATTTTGTCTTTTCTTGTGGCTGAGTAGTATTCCATTGTATACATATACCATGTCTTCTTTATCCGTTCATCAGTCGATGGGCACTTGGGTTGCTTCCATGTCTTGGCTATTGTGAATAATGCTGCAATGAACATAGGGGTGCGTGTATCTTTACGCATTGGTGTTTTGATATTCTTTGGATAAATACCCAGCAGTGGAATAGCTGGGTCATATGGTATTTCTATTTTTAATTTTCTGAGAAATCTCCATACTGTTTTCCACAGTGGCTGTACCAGTTTGCACTCCCACCAGCAGTGTGTGAGCAACTCAGAACAATTCTTACTCAACATTAGGGCAGGTATAACTGAGGCATTCGATCCCAACTTTCTTACCTCATTTCAGGAGCACAAGGGGCAAGGGCTTCTTTCCCTCTTCTTTAATGTATGTTAAAAAAGCAAGAAGATTAATTTCTAGATAAAGAAGGATCCCCCAGTTCCTCCCAGCTGAGACTGGAACACACAGACTTTCATGGTAGCTTCATTGAGAACAATAGTCATTGTCACAGCCTCACTTCACCTCCTTCCACCGAGAAAGTGAAATGATGGCATGTTGAGTGTGCAGGGCTCTCAAGCCCTCCAGGAGAATTTGGCCAAGGGTCTTTCTTTAAAAGGCCAATGTGGGAAACTGATAAAAGGGGGAGGTCCCTGGGGTAGGAGGGAGTGGGCAGCTGGAATATTTCACTGTGGAATAATCCGTTGCCTCCCACGCCAGCGGCTTGTAAACTTCCCTAGGCCCCTAGGAGTAAATGTGGGCTTCGTTGTCTGTAAGGTCCCTCTAGTTGAAGCATCAGTGTCAGGCCATCACACACACAGTCCGGCCACCTGCAGATGGAGTATAGGGGTTTCACTGGGTTCCTTCAGGGATGGAGGGCACTGCTTCAACAGAGGCAGGCCCAACTCTGTTGGTGCCCCCACCCATCCTGGGCTGCCGTGGAGCCACAGCACAGCCCCCCTCATCATTGCCTTCACCCCAAGTCCCATTGCAGACTCCACCAGGCAGCTGCAGAGATGCACTGCAGGGACAGCTATGGCTGTAAGAGCCTGGCCACAAACGCAGCCACCTGTCCTGGAGTGAGCGAGCCTTCTGGTGATCTCACCTGTGTAATTGGCTGAAGGGCTTTTCCTAGTGTTTGACAAGTCATCCCAGCTGTGTGACTTGGAGGCACGTAATGCCTTCTATGAATATGACAGTCTGAGAGGTTATACAAAGCACTTGCAGGTTCTGAGGAAGGTATTCCGTGTGTGTACATTAGGAAAGCTCAAATGTGTATTAACTGCCTGGGGCCACGAGGGGCCCATCGTCTGCCCGAAAATTGTTCATCAAATCACGATACTGGGAATTACACCGCCAACATCCTCTGACAAACCTGACTTCAGAACAGAGGGCCAAATGCCTTTCCGGTGTTGGCACAAACGGGCAGCAGTGAAACGGTTGTCCAAAGAGCTTCATCTGTGGGTGCTGAGATCTGGTCTAGAGCCTTCCAGCCCCCGGGCTTGCATCGGCTCCACCTCCTAGCACTGAACACCAGCAGTCTCCCAGCCAGGGTAGCTTGGCACTTTGGAGAAGAATCCATCAGATGTTTGATTAAACATCCAGATTTCTCTCCTTCCATTTAGCCACAGTAATGACCATGGCATCTGACCCACCCAAAATTTCAGTCTAAAAGCAAAGGTTTTCCGAATTTTCCCTGTTGCACACAAGGAAACACAGAGGGGACCTGTGTTCTGATTTTAGTCATGTTGGTATTGCCATTTTTAAATGAGTGAGAGAATAAATTGTGTGTTTCGTCAGTGTCCTTGGGCCTCCGGCTAACGTGGTGGGAAGAGGGGGCGGAGGAAGCGAGGTCGCGTTGGAGGAGTCCTCGTGCTGGGCCCCGTGTGCCACGCTTCCTGGGGACAGCATCTTGCGTCTTGCTGTTCTGCAAGGGGAGGACTATTGCATCGAATCACAGAGGAGGAAACTGAGGGCCAGAGAGGGTGAGAAACTACCCAAAGTCCCTCAGCTAAGGAGTGGTGGCATCACCATGGCTCTGAGGCTTGTTTGGCTCCCAAGTCTGTGCCCTTTCTGGGACAGCAGACTGCCATGTATAACTCGATGCTGAATGCATTTGCTCCTCCAGACCTTTATAAACACTAAGTCAGCAAACCAGCGGTGCCTCCAGAAAGCAGGGCTCACTCTTCACATCTAACTAGGCAGGAATGGGAGCAAACTCACGCAGGGCATCGTGATGAAATGCGAGTTAATTCCTCATGGATAAATGTGACTGTGGGGTCATTATGTGGAAAAACAACAGTGGACATCTGGGTTTAAAAAAAAAAAAAAAACCTAGTGAACGCAGTTTGAAGATTGATGGCGTAAAGGAAGCTGGGACGATGATCGGGACCAGGTGACAATGGTACTGCAGGGAGGACACTGAGGAACGTGACAGCAAGGGCCTGCTGCTGGTGCCAGGGGAGTGGCCAGCTTGGGCAGGGGGCAGGTGACATAGATGTTTCCTGTAACAAAGCTTTCAGAGATCACTTAGAAAAGAACAGAGAAGAAAGTATATCCAGTCACAAAACTGGTTTTTCTGGGTTTTCCTTACATCTCCACGGGAGCTCAGGAGCCTGGGGACAAAGCAGGCCTTCCATCCTAATCCAGCAGGGACCAGTTAACAAGATGACCCCACTCGTCACCAGCTGGTCCTCCCCTAGGACTCTTGCTGAAGTCCTTTCCTTATTTTCCACAATTTTCCCTCACTCCTTCCCCCCATCCTGGGTGTGTCTCAGATCCAACAGCCATCACTCCTGTTTTCACCTTCACCTCTTACCTGAGCTGACCTGCTGGACTCCTGAGCACAGGTGCATCTCTTCAGGACCCCACACAGGTTCCCGGGCTCGCTGGGGGCCCCCCTCTGCTGAGCTGTGGTGGGCAAGCACACCCCGAGGGCCCCGTTCCTCCACCAGGAGCTCACAGCACACAGGGCTCTGTGACACTCTGGGGGGACAGGACGTCAAGGTCACTGTCCAGTAAAAGGGGCCGTATTGCTGAGACAATCCCCCTGCCAGGGCTTCAGGTAGGAAAACAGTCACGGTGATTCCCTCCTGTTATCCCGTTAGGCTTAAATCACCAAATTATGTGGCTGCTCCCACTTACTCTTCAGGAAAATCATCCAGAAAGCCTCTTTTCCCAGGTCACGAGGCGAGTCCAACCAGGCCACATTCTTCCACCAGCTTTGTCCCCAGGGCCACATCAGGGACAGCAGAGCCACCAGAGACTGTGTGTGTCAATGCATCAGCTTCCATGGAACAAACTGGAGAAAAGAGCGTGCAACGCTAGTGCACAGTGTGTGCTGAGTGTCAGAGAGGGTCTTGTGTCCCACAGGACATCTGAAAAACAGGCTTTGAAGGGCGCGTCTCTCAACGGCTGCATCTGGTGTGGGAGAATGGACGCATGTGCACAGGCACTTGTTTTCTTGTATCTATATCCAGAAACCATAATTTTAGGAAAGAAATTGAAGTCTATAGTAGAAAAAGTTAGAAAATCTAAAATCAAATTCTAGTGGTGCTGTGTACAAGTTATTTGTGACTCCAAACAAATCATTTAGCTTACATGAGTCTCAGTTTCCTCAATATATAAACTAGAGATAATAATCCTTGCTCCTCCCTACCTCGAAAGATTGCTGAGACAATCCAATTACACTGTGAGTTGAATGTGGGCTTTTTTTTAAATATAAAACACTGTAAAAATGCAAGGTATCTATTCTCACTCTGCAGTAAAGAGAAAACGAGAGTGATTGGTGTTATTAGATTCACATTCTACTCCTAGGTTTTGTGATGGTAAAGATGTATTGTGGGGTATATAATCCACCCAAAAAGCTTTATTGTATTTTGATCAACAACAAAGAAATCTTTTTTCAAATATGTGAGGTCTGAAAAAAGCAAAATGTTTACTAAAACCTAATAAGTGCATCTTTAGTAAAATAATCCAGAGTCTGCCCATTTTCACGGGGCTGTTGTGAGGAGCAAAGGACATGGTGAAGCCAAAACCTTCCTGGAGCTCTGAAAAGCGATTCCTGTATCGGTTGTCGTTGCTGTCATTTGTGGTGTCAGCTGGGAGGCAGCGCTGTGGCGGGTTCTGATCGCCTCCGGAGGGAGGTTAAAACCACTGGAGGCTGAGGAAAGATGAGCTGTGAGGAGAGGGGATGACAACCTTGAGAGGGAGGAAGGCAGAAAAGAATGAAGGGGGACAGAGTGCACAGAGGTTCCCTGGACAGGAGAGGGACCTTCCCTGGAGCCTGATGGATACCATTACCCTCACTCCAAGGATTGGACTCCAGGGCGCACCTGAGCGGGGCACCTCCCCGGGCAGAGGACAGGAGCATCGTAACCTCTGGCCCAGCGAAGGTCATGAAACACAAGGAGTTCTGAGACACCTGTCCTACCTCTGCGAACACTGTCAAGCCATTAGGTCAAAATCCTAAAACGAGGTATGTGTCCCCATTACTTCCTGATCTTTGAGACTGCAGCTGCCAAAACTCATCATCCTTCTCGCTATTGTTTTCAATGGATCCGACTCCGCTAGATAAATGCAATTACAGTGTCACCTTTATGTTCTGGAACACCCCTCCAGGAGGGGATAATGAAGTGGGTGACACCTGAGAGGGTTGCCGGGCCAGCTGACATGGCCCCAGGAGCTGAGGACTTGGACAGATTCCTGAGGTGGGGGCAGATTGGGCTGCTGGGCTTCTCTGAGGGGCTGTGTCTTCTGAAAGCACCTTTATTCTCCCCCAGGGTCCTGCTGGGCAGGGAGTTCAAAGCTTCCTACTCCAAAAGGTCAATGGATCGTTAATTAATTAGCATGATAAAACTGGTATTTCCATATGGCTCTGAGCCAGGAGTTAAACAAAGCAGATGAAGCCTCCAAGGAGCAGGATGTGGACTGCGTGATCCCAAGGTCCCCATTTCAATGGACTGTGCTAGCAACGGGGGCGCCTAGGGTTGTCCAGTCCCAACAGGCTTGTGGGGGATCAGAATTGGCCACCCCAAAATGTGTCTCTTGGCCTGGGCTTGATTATTTTTAAGATTCTGAAAGAAACTTTGGCCTTCCCCCTACCTGCCTAAAAGAATTTAAGATAAAAGTCCTGTCCCCAGGACCAGACATCACCATAGATAGCTCTGAGTATTGATAGACTGGGAGAGTCCTTGCTAAGCCCATTCTTATCAAAGTTCTGTCAACCAAACATTTGTTTTCCCATCTCCACATGAATTGTCTTCCTCCCCTTTGAAGTCCCAAACCACTACCCCCAACATCCTTCTTTGTCTTTAGCTCAAGAGTATATTCAAGATGAGATCCTCCACCTTTTTGTTGAGTTGCTCAGTTTTCCTGAGTCTCTTCCATGTCTACATGTTATAAAGCTTTGTTTGATTTTCTCCTGTTATTCTGTCTCATGTCATTTTAATTCATAGCCCAGCCAGAATTTAATTCTAGCCCAGCTAGAGTGGGTAGAGGATACATCTTCCTCCCCTACAGGCTCCATCCTGAGCTGGGTCTGGAAGTTCGGCTCCTACGGGCTCAGGTGGCTCAGGATGGAGAATGACCCTGTGCCTGTTAGTGGGGAGTTTGGTGGGTCTCTGCTGAGGGAGGAAGGAAAATAAGCAGGTTAGTAGGAGACATGGAATAAGGTTTATTCCTCTCAACTCTGTTCTCCAAGTTCACGTTCTTCGGCCACTTTCTTTTGGGAATTTCCTCACTTGTCTGGAAATACTCGGTCTCTGTTGTTCCTTGAAAACAAAGAATAGCAACATAAGAAACATCCTTTCGTTACCTGGTACAGTGCTACACACGGACACAAGACAGGGGGAGATGCAAGCCGGGGCTTGTAGCAGAGCACAAAGCTGGATTCATTGACTCTGCTGAAAGAAATGCGCACAGCACAAACCAACGTATGCTTATTTTTTTTTTTTCCAAAATATTCTAGCCAGGAAAAAAGAAGTTTAATTCAGAGGGAGGAAAAATCAGTCGGGGACTGAACTTATTCAAACTGATCTGATATCTGCATCCATGTTTTAAAAGGACCCCCATGCATACTCCCCTTGCCTGAGGAAGCTGGAGACCCTGGAGAAAGTGAACTTGCCACAAAAGGGATTTCCCAAGATGGACCTGCTTATAAACTGGCCCAAGTGTCATTCGAGGTATCGTCAACTGTTTCTACAGTTCCGAAGGGGGATTGCAGACAAGAACCCGAGACCGTTCAGCAGTGGAGACCAAACCTACAAGCCAAAGAGAAAGTGCCAGAAGAACTGCTCAACTGGCCAGCTCTTCCAAGCCCCTTGTCAATTCAGTGTTTGGGAAACGGAGATAAATATTTGCAGACAAAATGTGGTGCAGGGTTTATACATTCTTATCGTGGGTAGATTCATCTTGGCTAAACAAACACTGTTAATTTTCCATGTACACAAGGCATTTCATGCAAGTTAAATGAAGAGCTGCTATTGCTGTAATGGGGCACATGGGGGGTGGGACTGGCAGAGGGCTGCAGATTATCAGTGTGGGGGCGTGACTGAACCCCTCTCTGCAGGGCAAATGGGGCAGCTTCTCGGGTCAGTTCCTATCCCCAGGGCGACCCTGCAGTGTTCCGTGTTCCAAACCACGACCCCAAGTGCCCAGAGGAAGTCAGAGCAACCGTCTCTGCTGATGCTTTCAGCAGAATTGTCTTTCTTTTTATTCTAGAGGCACCTGCCCAAGTCAGAGTATAGGGCAGGGCCAAGCAAAAACCTGTGCCAACACTCTGAGAGCAGATGCCAATGGCTTATGGCTTATAATCCATCAATAGATTGTTTGCTCATGTATGTGTATGTGTGTGTGTATGTGTGGTGTGTGTGGTAGGTATGAGTGTGTGGGTGTGTGTGTGATATGGTGTGTGTTCTGTGGTGTGTGTGTGTGCTGCGGTATGTGTGTATATGTGGTGTGTGTGGTAGGTATGAGTGTGTGGTGTGTGGGTGTGTATGTGACGTGTGTGTAGTGTGGTGTGTGTATTCGTGTGGTGTGTGCATATTTGTGTGGTGTGTGTGTGGTGGGTGTGAGTGTGTGGTGTGTGTGTGTGTGTGATGGAGGTGGGCAGAGGTCACTGTGGACTGGGGTGGTTGCCCCCCGCCCCCCGAGTGCATTAGGACATGGTAGGCCTCAAACAGGATGGACAGAGCCCTGTTTGAACCGCTATTGGGTGAAACACAGCCCAGTTCACTTCCAGCAACCAGATGGAGAGCCGTGAGTCCGGGTCAGCAGGAGCTGAGGACAGCCCTGCAGAAGTAACCAGGCTCTAGAGCCTGGGTCTCCTCACCTGTAAGGCAGCGACGAGGAAGGGACCTTCGGCTGTTGTGGGAGTTAGGACGCATCTAAAGCTCCTGTTACATAGTGAGAGCTCCAGAGAGTTGTCAGTGAAGCCTTTAATGATATAGTTAATCGTGCCCTACAACATTGCTTCTTTAATATTGTAAAATATTCATGCAGCAAATATTTTTTCAGGCATTGAAATAATCTATTCTTCCTACCCTCTGGAAATGCACACGTAACAAAGCTCTGATGCTTTCTTTAAGCCTGTATAGGATACCACATTTTGCAAAATACTCTCAAATACAAAATCATCTCTTACCCGTTACCTACCTACCACTTACTTTCCAGGCTACTTCCTAACCCTTTTGCACCCTAGTTTCCTCTTCTATGAAATGGGGTTGATGGTCATGAATGTCTTAATGAAGGTCAAGTATCTAAATCTGTGTATACAGTGAGTGCCCAATAAATGTTAGCCAGCCTCCCAAGCTGGTCTCCACTGGACATTGGGCAGGTTCTCTGTTCTACCTGAGATGCTTGGCCCTGAGGTTCTGGTCCTGGTTGATAGAAGACATCCATGAAAGTGAAACTCAGAAAGTGAGAAGGATAAAAAGGAAGAAGGAAGGGAGGAACGGAGGTTGGGAGGGAGGGAGGAGGAAGGAGGAAATACTGGAAGGAAAAAAAGCAGAGGAGGATGAGGGTCGGGGAGCGCCCTGGGCCAGGGTGGGGAGAAAGGGAGCTGGCTGCAATTAGAAATAGAGAGAGACTCTCTGAGCAAGGGCTTGAAGGAAGTGAGAGAGTACAGTTCTGTCCGGAGGGAGAGCATTCCAGAGGGAGAACACTCCAGAGGGAACGCTCCAGAGGGAAGCACCGGCAGCAAAGAGGCCCTAAGGGTGCAGTGCACCTGAGCATTCCCTGGAATATCAATGAGGCTGCATGCCTGAGAGGTCGGAGAGGGCGGCTGCAGGGACCACAGAGGGCCTGGCAGGTCACCATAGGACGTGGGTCCTGTGGGAACCATTGCAGGGTTTGAATGGAGGAGCGACACAATGAGACATATTTTAACAGAATCACTGTGGCAACTGGGCAGAGAACAGACCGTGAGGACAGGAGTGGCAGCCAGGTTACCAGCCAGGAGGCTAGGGCAGGTGGGAGATGACGGTGGCTCAGACCAGGTGGCAGAGGAGAAATAAATAGTGAGTGGTCAGTTTCTGGTACATTTCGAAGGTAGAGCCAGAGGATTCCTGATGATTAGATACAGGGTGTGAAGGAAAGAAGAGTCCAGGATGCCTCCTCCACTTGTGGTCTGAACAACTACAAGGATGGGTGCGATATTAAATGAGGTGGAGGAGACAGCAGGTAGAAGATTTGGGGAGAGGAGGAGGATGATAAAGCAGAAGTTCCATTTTGATCGTGTTGAATTCGAGATGTCTATCAGAAATCCCCGCTGACTGTCAATGGCGCAGAGGGCATACAGTCACAGCGTGGGGATGCAGAGGGCATGTAGTCGCAGTGTGGGGCGATGAGGATAGGGCTGAGCTGGTACTATAAACTGGTGTGATATTTCAAACCACAGTTCTTGGTGAGACCAGATAGGGCACAGGAAAGGACCAAGGACTGCTCCCCGGCATCTCTAACACTAAGGGGTAGAGGATGGAGGAACCAGAACCTGAGATGGAGAGACCCAAGAGGAAGGAGGAAAACTAAGAGAGAGAGGTGGCTGAGCAATCAGGAGAAAAGGGAATGAAGGCGAACGGCCAGCCCTGGATCCACTGCTGCTCAGGTCAGATGGAACTGAGAACTTGCTGACTCCACTCTGGGGCTCAGAGCCAAATATTATTTTCATGCCCTTGATTGTCCTTCCTTGGGTTGTGCAAGCTCATCCCCAGGGTTCACACTTGGTTTCCATCAAGGGACTCCGTCAAGTTCCACGTCCAGTGTGGTGACAGCAGAGACTCAAGGATATGAGTTTATTTATTTAGCATCAAGCTTTAAGTACAAAACTCCCCAGCCCAAGGTTATCACAAGCAGTTAGAAAAATAAAAACACTGCAGCCATCACATTCCCGGGCAGAGAGAAAGGCAGGTTCACCACCAAATTGCCACATTCATAAATAGAAAGCAGCAGTCTTCAAGAACTGAGACAGCAAGGTTGTTTCCATTTCACGGGAGGAATGTTACTGTTCCACACCCTTATAATATAAGGATGTATTAGACTATTGTCTTTCAAAACCAAATTAAAGGCTCACATAAATGGAAATAACCTAAAAATAGCAAGGAAGGGAAAACCTAAAGAAATATGTTGCCCTCAAATTCTTCCTGAAGTTATGGGGTGGCTCTATTACTCCAGCGCTGGGGTCCAGTATCTCCTCTACCTACAATGGGGCAGGCTCCTTAACTTCTCCAGGTCAGTGGCCTTGTGTGTAGATTGGGGCTGATAATGCCCACTGCCCACAGTTCTTTAAGGATTAAACGAGATCAAGTATGTAAGAGCCTGGCATATGGTGGCTGATTAATCGCAACCATTATAATGGTGATTGTCTGGCTTTAAACATACTTCACAAGAAGATAAATTTCTACCAGAGGTCCTCCTCACTCAACCCCAGGAAGCCCCAAAGGCCAGACCCGAGAGCACCCCCCTGCCCTCTCTGATCAACACCCCCACGCTCCCTCGTGACTCTTAAGAGAGGGCTACCCCCAAGAGAGCACCTGGCACGGGAGTTTATGAGAGAGACTACTGGGGACATTTTCTCCTCATCCTACAAGGAAGTACAGCCCTTTGGAGGGCTGAAGTGAGCTACTAAGTACACTGTAGGCTTGTGATTCAAATCCCATGGCAGCGGTTTAAAGCTAACAGCTGCCACCCCACTGTGTACACAGGTCTACATCCTGCTCTTTGCCCCGAGGGAGAATTGTAAGGTGGTGACTTTCTTTGTCAGGTGCTTCCTTGTTAGCTCTGGACCACGTCCCCACCCACCAGAGGGGGTGAAGCCCCAACCTCCTAGAAACAGCAAACAAACTCCACCCTCCAAACCCAACCCAGCCCATGTCAGTGAGGTGCCATTTGCATTGCTTACTCAGGGACAGGACATACCCTGCGGTCTCCTGCAGGTCTTTACATGGAGTCCACAGGACTCCATGGAGGCACAGGCTTGTCACTGGGGTGGAGAACATCAAAATTCCAAACCCAGAACAGCGCATTGAAAGGGTTTCTGTAAGTTTTTATAACGGCTTAACTGAAGTCCTAGGGTTTTTTGTTTTTTGTTTTGTTTTGTTTTTTGCTGAGGAAGGGTCTCCCTGAGCTAACATCTGTTGCCAACCTTCCTCTTTTTTTTTGCTTGAGGAAGATTGTCCCTGAGCTAACATCTGTGCTAATCTTCCTCTATTTGTGTGTGGGTCGCCACCACAGTACAGCCACCGACGAGTGGTGTAGGTCTGTGCCTGGGAACCAAACCTGTTCCCCAAAGCAGAGTGTGCTGAAGTTAACCACTAGACCACAGGGCAGGCCCCCTAGGTTTTTAAATTAAAAAAAAAAATTAAAATATGGTTGAACCTATATTTTCCTGTCACCATCAATAATAATAATAATTGTTATTAGTTAAAATAATAGCTGGTGACTACGAAGCGCTTAGAACATGCCAGCTCTGTATGGGGTGGTCGGCATGTATTATGTCTTAATTTCACAATAATCAATGAAGTAAGTTTTATCTCCCATTTTACAGAGGAGGAAGCTAAGGCAGTGTGAAGAGGTGAAACAGCAGGGGAATCCTGCGTCAGGACCCGATCCTTGTTGTGGGACCTGCAGTGTCTCCTCTCCCTCTTCAAATAACCCCGAACCCACCCCCCTCTCATCATCCCAATCCAGCCCCATCCTCACCCAGGGGAGACTTGTGTGGACTCTCCTTCTTCCTCCTTCTTCCCACCCTGCCCCTCCCAGCCCGCCTGAAAGAGCTTGGCGAAATAATCTGGAATTGTGGTTCTCGGTTGTTATGTGGTTTTATTTTTTTACATCTTGCCTCCTCTGTTTCAAGAATCTTTTCTTAACAATGGCATGAAGTTTTTCAGTCATATTATCCACAATCATCTAGATTCAATTCTAAGTTTTCTTTGTATCATTGCTCACTGTTTTTTATAGATTGCATCTTCCTTTTTCTTGAATTCCCCTTCTGATTCATTTTGTTTATTTGGTCGGAGTATTTCATGAGTAAGATCCTCTTCAGAAACGGCACGTGAAGGTGCACCATACTTTCTTCCCTTCCCTCCCACAGGAAAAACAGAATTCTGGGACCTCGGATAGACTGTTCTGTCTTCTGCCATTTGGTCTTCAAGAGACACTCCTGAGCCAGCCGGACACACAGTTTAAACAATTTTCCCTTTATCTTTGGAATTCTAAGTGTCTTTTTAGATAATTTCACCCTGCATTTGGGGAGCATTTGTTTTGTGTGTGTGAGGAAGATCAGCCCTGAGCTAACATCCATGCTAATCCTCTTTTTGCTGAGGAAGACGAACTCTGAGCTAACATCTATTGCCCATCCTCCTCCTTTCCCCACCCCCCAAAGCCCCAGTAGGTAGTTGTATGTCATAGTTGCACATCCTTCTAGTTGCTGTATGTGGGACGCGGCCCGGGATCCGAACCTGGGCCGCCAGCAGCGGAGCGCGCGCACTTAACCGCTAAGCCACGGGCCAGCCCTTGGGGAGCATTTTTGACCCAACATTCTTCAGCTCAAAGAAAACTTCTTGTTTCTTCCATCATCGCTTCTCCCCCACCATTTCCATTCTCCCTCCCTGGAACCTGACGTGATGTGAAAGGAGAGATCTCCTGGATTTCCCTTCATCATAAATAGCGCTTTTCATGGTTGTCGCCTCTTTGTCTGTCTGCTCTGGGGGTGCAGCAATTCCTTAAACCACATCGAGCTGCTAGTTCGTCACATCAGATTTGAGCTCTGTCCCTTCTGCCATTTACTGCTTCCACTGAGTTTTTCTTTTATTCTCAAAAATTATGTTTTTATCGCCAAGAATTCTTTTCTGAGCTCCAATTGTCCATTTTTTTTAACAGTAAAAGCTCTTATTTCCTTCATCTAATAGCTTCTGAAATTTCCCTGAGGAAAAAAATTTTAGAATTATATTTTAAGTCTTCCACTGCCCTCCCAGCACAGTGACCCTCCTTAAGCTGCTGATTCTCCTCACGTGTCTGGGAATTTCTCATGATCTGCACATATTTATAAGTAAAAGCTAAGAGTGATGGATTTGGTAGCTAGTGTGGGCTTTCTCTGTCACCAGGTTAGCAGGAATCTTTGGGAGAGAGTCAAGAGAACAGAATTGGGCGCCGGAGTCAGCAGACATGCTTCCGCTTGGGGATGGTGCAGAGGCAGGATCGGGGGGCAGGTGGGCAAGGGCTAAGAACCAGCTCGCAGGGTGTGGCTGCCATTTGAGCCAGATGGGTGTCTATGGACCCTTAGTCTGCAGGCAGAGGCTGATAGTCACCCTGTGTGTGACAGTTTGGTGGAATTTCTGAGATTTTAATGAATTCTACCACAACTGCTCCAGGTTCGCCCACCTACCCTTCCAGCCTCTTTCTGCTGGTGGGATTTTAGTGGTGTCTCCCAGGGGTCAAGGAAAAGGCAGGGAAGCTCATGGCAGAGGCTGGCCATGCTTGGGTATTCACTGCTGCCCGGAGCCCTCGTCCCTACCTTTTTTATAATGGCATCCTAAAAGATGCCCTGCCCTCTCCCCTCTGGGTCCCTGCTATCTGCTAAGGGTCTTGCCAGACCAGATGTCCCGCATCACTCAGCAGGCAGCCCACGGGGGTAACATGAGGTCAAATGCCACGGTTGGCTGCTTTATGTGTAGGGAGGGCCCTGCCTGGTCTATATGTCATTTGAGGTCCTTTGCCTTCCCATCCCCCTATCCCATCCCCACCTAGATGACCCACTAGGGGCTGCTGCACCCTGAGTTTGGGGCGGAGGGGTGTGAGGAGGAGGTTCTGTGCCCTGAGCTTGAAGGAGAGGATGGTTTCTGGGGCCACACTGCTTCTCTCTCCCATGGGAGATGAATCTGATCTGATTTCAACCGGACCAGCCAGGGGCTTTGAGACTCTGCTGGGCACAGAAATCTCCTGGGAGGCGGTGGGCCAGTGCAGATCCCCAGCTGTCCCCCACTGCAGGCTGACTTGCATTTTCTCCTGCCCTCTCTTCCCTATTTTTTCTCCTTCACACCCTCCCTTCTTCACTCTCTTACTTTTTTCCTCCAACAAACTCATAAATCCACACAAAGGACAGGCCCATTCTCTAAATGGCCCCTGTCAAAACAGACGTTTTTGCAGGTGCTAGCTTGAAATTTGTCTTCCTCCAGACTTCTACCAGAAAAGGGAAGCGATTGAGACTTTCAGAAGGTGACCAAAATATATACAGCACATTAAGAAGACGTTTGTGCAGCCGAATGAGTCGGTCTGCAGCCGGCACCTCACATCTGATTTCCCCACTCATGGACTCTGCCTGCATTGGCACGAATATTAATTAATTATGATGATGCAAAAGTCACAGAATGAGAGAGATCTGTGAACTCCAGAAGGATGCTAACTATGCTAAAGAGGATCCCACTCTCTCATCTGTGAGATCATAACCAAACGACTCCCCATCTCTAGAAGGAGAAGCTGTTCCTAGTGCAATGGGAAGGTGGAAAAGCCCAGTTACAGAGTGAGAAAGAGGCTTCAGACCAAGCCCTAGAAACAAGTAATAAGGAAGGACTACAGTGGATACAGACACCCCAAAATCCCAGTCAACATAGCCAAGGGGTTAAGTCTTAAAATCCAGGACAACATTTTCAGGGGCGGAAAACTAGTATTTATCGCGCGACTGCTACATAAATACTTCCACATGAGTTGCCCTATTTCACCAACTCTAATCATGGTAAGATATGCGTCTCAGCAGAAAGAACCATTACCTCATGTACCACTAAGAAGAAAAATGCTACCATTAAACTATGACATGATAATGATACTTTCTTACCACTTAAGATTTTTGTTTTATATCTGTGAAAAGAGGTTTTTAACCCAATTTGACGTTCCAGTATAAGTGAAATAAACTGGTAAGTTATTCCTAAAATTTTCACACTCCCCAACTCTTCGAATGATTTTTGGACTCAGAGTCATCAATATCCATGCTTTTCCATACAATATCATCCTCTGTGCCATTAAAGTAAGATGATAGAGTTTCCTATGAGTGGTGTATTAGATTCTTGTTGCTGCTGTAACAAATTACTACAAACTTAGTGGCTGAAAACACATGAATTTTATTTTCTTACACCTCTATAGTTTAGAGGTCTGACTCGGGTCTCACGGGGCTAAAATCAAGGTGCTGGCAGGGCTGCTTTCCTTTCTGGGGCTGTGGGGGAGAGGCAGTTCCCTTGCCTTCACAAGTTGCTCAGGTCACCTGCATTCCTTGGCTCGTGGCCCCTTCCTCCCTCTTCAAAGCCAGCAACATTGCATCTCTCTGACTGTTCTTCTATAATCATGGCTCCCTCTGACTTCAGCTGAGAAAGGCTCTCTGATTTTAAGGATGTACGTGATTAGATTGGGCCCACCCAGATAATCTGGGATAATCTCACCGTCTCAAGGGCCTTACTTAATCACATCTGCCAAGTCCCTTCTGCCATATAAGGAATCTTACTCACAAGTTCTTGGGATTTGGATGTGGCCATCTTTAGGAAACCATTATCCTGCCTAACACAAGTAGTTTCCTAGTGATGTCTCCAGGATACTCCCAGCCTGTCACCTTCTTGCAAGCATTTATGCTGGGCTTTCTTGACATTACCTGACAGCATCAACAGAAAGTTTTAGACAATCCTCAAGGCTCATACACCTTTCTCAAACGATCCTTAAATGGTTTGATAAGTGAAATGTCAAGGGGAGTGGTTTTCCATCACGGCATCAGGAGTAACACCAACGCACGGCCTCACAGGGTACTGCGTCTGTGTCCTGGCTTTGGAGAGGTTAAAGTGTGAACAAATAGAATCGAGGGACCATGGAATATAATTTAATCCTAACAAGGAGTCTGCTAAAGCAAGTAAATAAGCCACACTGATACACAACTTCAGGAGGTGCCCTTCATGCTGAGTCCAGGAGAACAGGCCCCTGGAGGTGGGCAGTAGACACACAAATAGGGAAACCAAGGCTCAGAGAGCAGAAGAAAGTTGCCTGGAGACACTCCACTGGTCTGAGGCAGAATCAGAAAAGCTGGTCCCAGGTCTCTGAGCTCAGAGCCTACGTGCCTTCCATTGGCTGTTACCTCTAAACTCATTGAAAGAGCAGGGTCGGTGCTAGACAGACACTTGGAAACCTATATGATTACAGCAGCCCCTCTCTAGGGAAAGCCCTGCCCAGGGGGCCCCGCTGATGTCATATAACACTGACGGGCCTTATTTATCCAACCAACGTGCTCCTGAAAGTGTACATGGCTTTTTGTAAGCAGGCACCTATATTAAATGCCTAAGCGCAAGTTAGTATTTAAAGGAAGTCTGAGGTGTATCCTTACTTCCCTCCATCCCAAAACATGCCTCATTAGTCATTTTAAGAAGGCAACACGGCTTAGAAAGAACATAGGCTTCGGCACTGACTGACCGAGTTTGAATTCAGTTCCTCATTGACTTGCTGTGATCTTAGGCAGACTGTCAACTCTCTGTGCCTCGGTGTTCTCCCCTGTGACATGGGCACATGATGCCTACCTGGGAGCGCAGAGGATAAGGGATAGAAGATGTGAAGCAATTAGCATCCAGGATGTGGTGGGAGCTCAGTGCTCCTGTCCCTCAATGTCCCTCTTAAATGGAGATATCTGCCATCCCTGTTCCACTATTTGAGGATTAAGATGAGGCAGGATTAGTGACATTGCTCTGAAAACTCACCAGCACTGGCACCATGCAAACAGAGGGAATTTTGATGCACACATGTTGTGAAGATTTAATCTCTCAACACTAAATGCTAACTTCTCCCTTAGCATTGCTGTGCCCATTGCTACCAGCCTCGTGGATTCTGGCAGTGGCCTCCCAACTGCTTTCCCGGTCTCCGGGCTCGCCACCCCCCAACTTTCCTCCCCCCCAGAAGCTGGAGTGGTGTTTCCAAAAAGGAAATGTATTTACGGTCTGTCTCCCACTAAACTGTGATTTCTGTTGGAAGGGGCTGTCTGGCGCTACTCGCCCACGTGGCTCCGGCTCTAACGTGGTACATGGCACAGAGGAGGGCTCAACATATGTCTGTTAAACGAGCAATGTGGATACTGTCTGTAGGGTCAACCTAGCCCGTTTCACCTTCTGTACGTTCCCCAAGCAGGTGTGCATCTGCAGGTTCTCTTCAGCTTGACCGTTCTGTGATCCTCAGAAAGGCCCCATCACAGCGGGTGGGCCCAGTGCTGTGGTGAAGAGCATAGGCTCTGAGATCAGACCCCAGAATCTGAATCCCATTCCCAGCTGTCAAGTATCGACTCTGTGCCTTGGTTTCTCATCTGTAAAATAGGAATAATAATGATGCCTGCTGATAGGGTTATTGTTAGGATTACACATTTCCCTGAGAACATTGACTGGCACATTCCCCCACCAACCCACATTATTTTGAAATAAATCTCATTTCATTTATAAACATTACAACACATGTCTCCACTAGATAAGAACTCTTACACACACACATTCCATACCATTATTATATCTAAAAATAGCACCAATAATTCCATAACATCATCCAACCAGTGTTGAAATTTCTCTAATTGTCTCATAAGTAATTTTTTCATTTTGTTCAAATTAGGATCCAAATAAGGTCTCTATATTGTAATTGACTGATAAGGGTCTTGGGACTCTTTTGATTTAGAGCAGGAGTTGACAAACTCTCTGTAAAGGGTTGGACAGCAAATATTTTATGTTTTGAGGGCCATATATTCTCTGTTGTAACTACTTAAGCAAATGGGCGTGGCTGTGTTTCAATAAAGCCTTATTTACAAAAACAGGCAGCAGGCCCGATTTGGCCCCCAGGATGTGGTTTGCCCACCCGTGATGTAGAGGCTTAGTCAGATTCAGGTTTGATTTTTTGGCAAGAACATTGCACAGGCATTATTGTGGACTTCCATCAGGAGGCACAGAACACTGGGTAGTCTCTCTGTTTTTGTGTGTGATGTTAGCAGCTGTGTATGCTCAATGCCCAGATCCAGTAACTCTTTAGAGCTGAGAAACCAGTGTCGAATGCGCCAAGGGGGGTGGGTAAGGATACAGATGGAGAAATGTCTACATGGCCTGTCAATTCCTGAGTGGAGCTTTGTAAGGTGAGGAGTGAGTCAAGGAGCAGGAAATTGAGATAAGGGGAGCGGGCAGCACTTTCAAGAAGTGAGGTTGGGGTCGGCCCTGTGGCGCAGCGGTTAAATGAGCGCACTCCGCTGCTGGCGGTCCGGGGTTCGGATCCCGGGCATGCACTGAGGCACCACTTGTCAAGCCATGCTGTGGCGGCGTCCCACATAAAGTGGAGGAAGATAGGCACAGATGTTAGGCCAGGGCCAATCTTCCTCAGCAAAAAAAGAGGAGGATTGGCATGGACATTAGCTCAGCGCTGATCTTCCTCACAAAAAAAAAAAAAAAAACAAAACAAAAGAAGTGAGGCTATAAGGGGAGGGAGACTTGGGGCAGAAACCTGCAGCAGGGTAGGATCAAGACAGGTTTTAAAATAGATGGGCCGGCCCTGTGGCTTAGCAGTTAGGTGCTCACACTCTGCTGCTGGCGGCCCGGGTTCGGATCCCGGGCATGCACCGATGCACCCCTTCTCCGACCGTGCTGGGGCCGTGTCCGACATACAGCAACTGGAAGGCTGTGCAACTATGACATACAACTATCTACTGGGGCTTTGGGGGAAAAAATAAATAAATAAATAAATAATTAAAAAAAAAAAAGACAGGTTTTAAAATAGAGAGAGAGAAGTGGGAGCTTAAAGCCTGTTTATAAGTTGCTGAGAAGGAGCCAGGGGGCAGGCAGAAAATGAAGCTACCAGAGAATGAAGAGACGGGTTGAAAAGCTTCCACTGGGCTGCAAGTGGCTGGTGTCTTCCTCTTGCGAAGTCTGGGAGGTGCTTCGATAGACAAAGAAAGGCGCTCTTTGACCTAGTCTGCAAAGCTAAGGACCATCTCCTATTTCGCCTTTTCCTCCCAGTTGATGACACAGTGCCTGATACGCAAGACTCCTTATATGTTGAAAATGACTTAAGACGCAAATATAGAAACCAAAGAAAGATGGTGGTCTGACCCTTTCGGGGGTCTTTTAGCTTAAAACAATTTTTATGATAATTCTAGAATGTTATTTGCCTTTTTCACAGTCATTCTCTCCTGCGTGTTGGGTAGAATTTTCCAGGGGCTTCCTGACAGACTGAATGCAGAGGCAGAGAGAGAATTCAGCTGCCTTCTATTAAGCCAGATAGAGATCTGCAAAAATGTAAAATAACATCATTCTTCTCACTAATTTTTTTGAAAATTATAGTTTTCATTAAAATGTTATTTGTGTTGCTGTGTAATGGGTTTATTATTGTCATTTTTAAATAAGTTATTACATATTGTTAAAATTTCTCAGTTTTATTTCCTAATTTGGTAACTATTGATTGATATGATTCACATAAATAAAAGCTCTTGGAGGTCCCCAGTGTTTAAGAGTGTAAAGGGGTCCTGAGACCAAAAAGTTTGCAAACTATTCATGTAAAAGGAACTCAGAGCTAGCAGCAAGAGCCAGTCAACACTGATGACAATCTTTCTGGCCAAGTACCACGTATTCCTGGAAGGAATCCCTGGTTATCTTCTTGGGCTGGAGGGTGAGACCCTTCCTTACCTTCTACTGTCCAGGAACTGCTAATGATGATGTCTGCTCTTTCCAAGGAAGCAGGGCCCATCTCACTGTAGGGTGTGGTTTCCCTGAGTGGACCAAGGAAGTGTGGGCTGAAAATGGAGGCTCTCACTGAGGCTGGAGGGAGCAGGAGGAAGAGGAAGGCGGAGAGAAGGAAGGGTGGAAGCTATGGGTGCAGTGAGTGAGAAAGGGCCAGTCTGAAGAGAATGTGGGGGTGCTATCGGCAAGCGAGGGGTTCACCTTCTCCTCCCTCCCCATCTGCATTGCTCACCAATACCAGGGGAAGTGGCTTCTTTCTTGAAGAAGTTCTTTAAGGATGATATAAAAGAAAAACGATGCTACCCCATCAGAGGATGGCCACATATGATTTCAATTAAAACACCGGGAAGGTAAAACTATTGTTTCCCAAATCCAGCCAGCACCATAGCTCTGAGTAGGGATCAAGCACTCTAAAACCATTCATAAAAATAGAGACAACCAAGGGGACAGTCAGATGCTGTCACTTCAGCCTGCATTATTTTCTGATGAGACAGCTCTGCCATCCACTAAAACTGCACAAGCTCCTCTGCAACTAGATCTTAATTCATCTGTTTACCCACAAACTTAAACTAGCCCTCTTAAAATGAAAAGCTCATAAATGCTCCAACTAGATGGAGTTAGGAGTTTCATGAAGGACAAACTTTCATTAGACTTGACTTTTTAAAATTTCCCTTGTGGTTTTTAATTATTAGAGAGAGCAAACATCTTTAATGTTGAACTTATAAGTCACGTAGCCCCTATGTCAATGTCCTTAATAAATTCTGTATGCTTTTTACAAGGTTACATTCTTCTGGGAGCTGTCTGAATGTCTTTTTGAACCCCTCAAGACTGGACATTGAGGAGTATAAATAATCATTTTTTAAAAATTACACTTCCTCTACAACCTTGAATTTGAGTGTGAATATAGGAATGTAATAGCTCTGGAATAACTATGCAGATTTATGGGGAATATCAATTTAGATTATACCACAGGATCCAGCTTGGCTTTCTTTGTGCGCCTGAGGATTTGTTAAAGTTGGGACATAGTTTGGGGAAAATGTGATTTATAGTTAAAGTCATCAAAAAATCAATACAGCTGAAGATCTCTGACAAAAGGGTCCCTTGCAGAGCTAGACCTGATTCTAAAATTGAGAAGACAGAAATAAAAATCAAATCTTGAGTACAGATAGCTGGAAATTGCACAGAGGAGCCAAGCTTTGCACCGACCTCCCCATTGTTTGAAGATGGGCTTGCATGTTTTTTTTTTTTTTTTAAGTTTTTTTTTTTTTTTAATAATTTTATTTATTTATTTTTCCCCCAAAGCCCCAGTAGATAGCTGTATGTCATAGCTGCACATCCTTTTAGTTGCTGTATGTGGGACGCGGCCTCAGCACGGCCAGATAAGCGGTGCCTCGGTGTGCGCCCGGGATCCGAACCCGGGCCGCCAGTAGTGGAGCGCGCGCACTTAACCGCTAAGCCACGGGGCCGGCCCCATTGCATGTTTTTTAAAACAGTCAACATAATTCAGCTGGAGGAGGTAGACAGATTTTTCTACTCCGTGTTTCAGTGGAAATCGATGGACTTGAGGTGTATAATTGTCCCCCCTGCGTTTAGTACCTGAAATAAAATAACCCTCATTGCTTGCATTACTGAACGCATTTCTGAGGTCTTGGTGTCTAGGGCTAAACAAGTATTAATTAGATAATCCTCCAGGAGCCGGCAGGGGGAGGAAGGGGAGGGATGGAGGGCAGCGGTGCAGACTTGGCGGCCCTGATTCTGCATCCTAACACCAACTTGCCAGGTAGACTGAAGGAGTCCTGGGTGAGGTGAGGGGCAGCTCCCAGCAGCATCGTATCTGCAATACGGACCAGCGTGGGGCGGAGAAGCCCAGGCTCAGAGTCCACTGCAGACGCCACCTCCTCAGCGGGAAACGGTGGGCTCAGGCAGGCTGCAACAGCAGCCAACACATCCCCCTCCCGCCCCCACCCCGCCCAGGATTTCTAGTGAAAAGTCCCCAAAGCTCTCACCTGCCTCCCCCAACCCTTAACCCTCCCAACCTCCACTCAGACCTCTTCAAAACCACTCAGGGGTGGAAGTGGGAATGAGGAAGGGGGAATGGGCAGGAATGGGGGCGGGCGGGGGCTGGCAGCGCACGGGAAATGCCCCGAGAAGCAGCCAGACCCGGGCGCGCTGAAGTGAGGTAGGGATGTACTTGGCGACGGGAGGCACAGACTCGCTGACTCCTCCAGATGCTCACAGCTCTTTTACGATTCTCTCCTCTCCTCTCTGACCCCCAAGTCACTGCTGGCAGTCCCCGCCGCTGCGGGACGATGGGCCAGTTCAGTCCTTCGCTGCCCCTTTAAGGGTTCCCGAAACTTTCCCCCTGGTATCAGATGAGCCTCGTCACATCCGTTGGCCGAGGCCGCCAGGGCGCGTTCCGAGGAAATTCGGGACTCGAGTTTCCCCGGGAAGAGGCGCGGCCCGAGACGAGCGAGGGTGGACAGGGCGGGTCCGGGGGGACCCCGGCCGACCCCGAACCCCGCTTTGACCTTGGCGGCGGAGGAGGGGCTCGGCCCTTGCGGGGCAGCCGCCGCCCGCCAGAGGGGGCAGCGGCGACCAACTTGCTCAACTTGGCGGCGCGGGCTGGGGCGGCTCCGGCGCCTCCTCCTCCTCTTCCCCCGAGCCTCCTCCCCCGGTCCTCCTCCCATCCGCCGCCGCCGGCCCCGGTGCGCGCCCAGCCCTGCCCCACAGCCCCGCGCGCCGCCGAGTCGCTGAGCCGCCGCCGCCGGACGGGACAGGACGGGCCGGGCCGGGCACGCTCCCCGGGCCCCGCCGCGGGCATGGGCGCGCCGGCCCGGGCGCTGCTGCTGCCGCTGCTGGCCCAGTGGCTCCTGCGCGCGGCCCCGGCTCTGGCCCCCGCGCCTCTCACGCTGCCCCTCCGGGTGGCCGCGGCCACTAGCCGCGGAGCTGCACCCACCCCCAGGCCCGGGACCCCCTCCGAGCCCCGCGCCGTGCCCGGCGCAGACGGCCTGGCGTTCGCCCTGGAGCCCGCCGGGGGCGCGGCCAACTTCTTGGCCATGGTTGACAACCTGCAGGGGGACTCTGGCCGCGGCTACTACCTGGAGATGTTGATCGGGACCCCCCCGCAGAAGGTAGGTCAGTGGGCGTCTGCTCGCCCACCCACCAGACCCGCCGACTCTGTCGTCCCCCCGGCTGCAGCCGAGGGCTTTTGGGGGGCTCGTGGGGGAGCCCAGCGATGCCTCCGCGCGGCTTGGCGTTGCCCCCAAAGCAGCAGCTGTCCCCAGTCTCCGGAGAGCACATTGGAGTGACACCGAGGGGCTCCGCTGGGCCGGGAGCGGGGGCGCGCGCACTCGGGACGCGGAGCGATGGCAGCCCTGCCCGGTGCGCAGCCAAGGGGTGTGTGCAAGTGTTTCAGAACTTGTTAGCTCTCCCCCTCCTGGGGCTGGCGGCTGAGGAGAACTGTAACTTGCCTCTAAAATAGGATTTCCTTCTGGCTAGAGACACCTTCCAGCGGGGAGACTGTGGGCCTGGGGCGCGATGCTGTTATTACTGGGGAATCGCTTTGGGTTAATATTCTCCCTTCACTGCCCACCCTCCCCCTACCCCCCATGCTGTCTCATTGCTAAGGAGGCTCTTGGCCGGCCTCCAAAGGCGCAGCACCCTTGAAAAGGGATTTTATACGTGAGCTCGGCTCAAAGCGACCGTGTCCGAGGAGGCTCGCTCGCCGCCCGCCGAGGGAGCCCCGTTTCCGGGCGCCGCTTCCCTCGCTCTGAGTTGGCTTGGCAGCCTCCTCCTGGCGGGTCCAGCTCCCAGCCCCTCTGCACGGAGCGAAGCTTCTGCACACGTGTGTGTGGAAAGCAGTAAGTGCTGTAAAGATACTGGGAAAAAATAGGGGCTGAGCTAGGCTTCCGGGGACCAAGTGGTCTCTCAATGACAAAATGAAAATAAAGTCAAACAGCTTTCTTTTTCTCTTATTCTGATTTTCATTTATTAGCACTTTTTGTAGCAAGAAATAAATGCCCCCAGGCTTGGTAATCTTAAGAAAACAAAACCCCAGGAGTTGATTTGGCCTCCTCCTCCTTCCAAATTACCTGATCTGAGTATGATTTGAAGTCAAGTTTTCCTTATCAATTGAATACACTGTCTGAGGATACTTTATTTTTATTTTTAACATTGTCATTTGGGTTTTAATTCAGCTATGATTCCCCCATAAATAGAACATACTCATGACTGTGGTGTAATTCTAATTAAATTATTCAAGACTTTCTTAAGAGGAAAGACATGCCATGCTAATTCTTTTAAACAAAGAAACTCTACTGAATAACTTCTATACTTGTTTAATTAGTTTTTTTGAAAACCTTCAAAAAATGTGTTCTGCTGAAAACCTTGATTCTAGCTGCCTTTCATCTAAGTGTGGTCTTTGCCATCTCCCAGGGGGCATGGTGGCTGGAGGGCAGCAGGAGGGGATGGGAAAGAGTCAGCTGAGGAAGCTTATCTCTACCACAAGATCTCTGTGCTGGTAAAAGCCACCACGTGGAAACATGTGCTGGTGGTGAGAACCTCATGCAATTTGCCTTTCACAAGATTCCTTTCACAAGATTTCACAAGATATTGAGGATGAAGCTCTTTTGTGGCCTCAGGATAATCTTTTGGAGCAGGCCCTAAATGACTCACCATTTGGGAAATGGGTGCCTGGACGAAAAAAAGCTCATGTAGATTTTGGAGTGGAAAAGAATTCCCTCTACTAACGTAAATTTGGGCAGTTTGGGTGCTGTGATGAAAGGATGCCCATCTCCATCCAGAGAAGAAGGGAAGGGAAAAAAAGCCTCGAGAAGAACTAAAAAATATTTCTCTTGGGCTCTCAAAAACAACAACAAAAAAGAAAGCTTTCATAATGATAGCTTGTCTTTATTAATTGATCCAATGACCTTTACTTTAAAATGATGAAGTTTAATTGATGAATAGGAATGTGTTGAGTTCCTTTGCTTATATATTTACCTTGGCCAAGGAAGTGGTTCATTCAAGGTTATTTCTCAGTTAAACATTTGCATGTTTCCAGGGAGGGCTGTTTTTAACAATCCAGATTTAATTTTTACATTTGGTGAGGAATGAAATATTCTGTGCCTCCTTCCTGGCCTGATTTAGTAATAAGCTGCTTTATAGCAAAATCCATGTGTACGATATTTCCAAATGCTTACTGTAAACTCTTGGTGTTACTGACAAGTGCATCAGGATTCTTTTCTTCTCTCTGAAATGTCTCCCTCTGCACCGTCTCTGTCCACCAGCAGGGTGTTTGCAGCAGGCTAGAGGGGGGCAGCCGTGGGGTGACTTCTGAACCCGGAGTGAGCTTTCCTGCTCTGTTAATGGCCAAGAGTCGTGCATTTATTCTCTGCTGATTCTCCAAAGCCTAAAATAAAACTTGCTTAGGTGGAGAGAAAAATGGAATTATAAATTCAGGCAGTAAATAACCAAAAATTTTTTGAGAATTAAGTACTAGTCATAGATGGTGTGAAGGGCTCCTCTTGTTAGCAGGCGCTGTGTTGTATGTTTTGTGTGTGCCATCTTGGGGATCCTCACAACCACCTCACTCACAGTTCTTATACCCATTTAGCAGATGGGAACACTGAAGCTTGGAGAGGTTGAATGACTTGCCCAGGGCAACAGGGCAAGAAAAGAAAGGAGAGCCAGCAATCGAACCCAGGTTCTGAACCACCAGGCAGATGCCTGCTCCCTTCCCTGCCTGCCTCCTGATTTCTTTTCTTTGATGTTTGGCTTCAAAGTATCCTTTCCAGCCAGAGATCTCTGAACCTTATACCCCAAGGCATTAGGGACTTAATGTATGACCCAAACTGGACTGTCCCAATCCCTGCTGTCCCCTCATCTCCTCCCCGTCCTTCAAGGCAATGCTTAAGGCATGACATAATGAATATATAGTTGGATCCAGGTATGCATGGGAAAGAAAGAGAGAGAGAAGATTCAGCAGGACCTAGATCTCCACAGATCCCCACTCTCCCATGGGAAAGCCAACCGTTGGAAATGTGCTCATTCCCTGAACGCTTTCATTAAGAATGGAGGTCCCTTGTTCTGTCTGACACTCTTCAAGACATCACAGTCATCTGCCTGAAGCCCGTGTGAGAGCCCGACCACGTTGGCATGGAGATGAGAGCCCGGTGTTTGATAGCATTATGTGACTTCTTTCTAACAGTAGAGAACCAGCATCTGCTTGAACCATGCAATTTGGTCTTGTTAATAATAATAATGGTGTTCTAAAGTGATTATAATTACAGCAATTTCCTTTTTTTTTTTTTTAAAAAAAGGACTTTCATGCTAACACAATAAATCCGTGGAAAATGCTAAAGTTCTGCAGTACATACCTTGTAATGGCTTCAAAAAGGGTTTTGGGGTTTCTGTTGAAAGATTTTTTGTCATCTCCACTAATATGGATGAAACAGACAGCAAAACGATTTTCCTATTTAAACATTTGAAGGTAAAGAGCTAAGAAATTATTTTAGGGACTTGCATTTTAATCATGGCACATTGGCTTAACGATTGCTTCTCGGTATGCAATTTTTTGGAAGACCTTGGATCGAAAATATGTACCAAGCATATGCAGCTTAGGAGTTTGTCTTTTTCAGAATAAGCCATCCAGTGTCCCCAAATTACATTAAGCTTACTGCAGAGGAGGTGGAAAAAAGGATGGCCAGCAAAAGACGTCTGATGGAACAAGGTGGTAAACTGATAAGAACGAGGAAAAAAAGTGATTACTGGGGTTACAAGAACTAGCAGGTAAAAGCTACGTTCTCACCAGCTCCTTTGGGGGAAAGGTGGCAGCTCCTACGCTTTGGAGAAAGAATTCACCATCAAAGACCCTGTGACAGAGGACTGTGCAAGGCCAAGCCAAGGCATTGCTCAGAACAGCTTGGAGGGGCCGTCTAAGAAATCGTTAACAACCGTAATATTAATAACTAACGTTTATTTCAGGTTTATTGGGTGTTGGGCACCATGCCAAGCATTTTGCACATATCACCTCATTTAATCCTCGAAAGAGCCCCATGAAGTACGGACAATTATTTGACTTAATTTTCAGATGGGGAAACAGACTCAGAGAGGCCAAGTAATTTGTCCACGGCCATGCTGGTGAGTGGCTAAGCTGGAATATCAGTTGAGTCTGCCCAGCCTGAGCTGTTCACAGTCTGAGCGCTCCACAGTCCAAGCACTTCACCACTGCTCCGCGTGTGCATGCAGACTTCTGAACAATAACCGTCTTCATTTATCTATGAATGATTTGGGTGTGGTGGGAATCATCCTGGACTGATTACACACGTGACCGTGGACAGGTCATCAACCTCCCTGTGCTTCCTTCTCCTCATCGATGGATGATTAAGTTCTTAGTTTTCTACGGCTGCTGTAATACATCACCACAAACAAGGTGACTTAAAACAATAGAAATGTATTCTCTCACAGTTGGAGGCCAGAAGTCCAAAATCAAGGTGTGGGCAGGGCTGTGCTCCCTCTAGGCTCTAGGAGAGGATCGTTCCTGCCTCCTCCAGCTCCTGGTGGCTGCCTGCAGTCTGCCGTGTTCTTGGCTCTTAGCTGCATCACTGCAATCTCTGCTTCTGTCTTCATATGACATTCTCCCCCCCGTGTGTCTCTGTGTCCAAATTTGCCTCTTCTTCTGAGGACACCAGTCATTGGATTAGGGCCCACCCTGATCCAGTCTGACCTCCTCTTAGCTTGCATCTATAAAGACAGGTACAGGGGTATAATTTTATAAGATTTTAACATATCTCTTTGTAGGGACATAATTTGACCCACAACAAGCTCATTCTAAGTTTATCATTCTATGGATTTTTTTTTCTTTCATTCTATCCCATCTTTTAATTGCCAATAATTTTAATTTGGAATTTAAGTGTAATTTTCATTAAAGGCAGTAGCAAATGGTGGTTTTGGTGCTGTATTAACATGGAGTCTGTGACAGGATAGTGTACTAGAAGACAGGGTGGAAGGAGGGGAGGGGAGGGTTTCAGATTCATTTCTGTATTTCTGGGTTGGTTTCCTCACTAGAAAATAACTGCTTAAAACTTTTAAATGTCTTTTGTCATGTTGTACCAATTCTACAATTGCTGGAATTCTTGTGTAACATGGGAAAAGCCCACTTGTGTGAGCTCAGATCACCAGTATTTAAATGCCTGTGACTCACAAATACTCATGTTGGTAACAACTCAGAAATAGACGGCTTCAAAGCTTGGATTTCATGTTTTAAAGACCTTGTAAGGCATCTTTTTTTAATCAGACCTATTTGATGTGAAATCCATACCTTTTCCCCTCAAGTACCTCTTCCCACCATGCCCCGCCCTTTCTAGACTTCTCTCCGATTTCCTTTGTTGTAGGTAGATGGGTGTAACCTCCTCTGGGGCTCCACCTTCCTCCTATGATGATTGCTGACTGCTTCTAACTAAAAGCCAAAAGGGAAAGGTTACTGATGGCCAGCTCTTGCCATGAGTGATGTCTCCTCTGGGTAGGACACGGCTGTGTGGCACCTGTGGAGAGGAAGTTAGAGGCAGTGTTCTCCCTTCCCCATGGTGTCTGGCAGCATGCCATGGGGTTTATTTTATATCTCAGACACTGGATGGAGCAAGTCAAGCCCTTGGCCCCTGGATTCAGAGTGCACCTAGGCAGAGGGTGGAGGTGGGTGGCTGCTGACTCTTCCCCCAGCTCCATGCAGAGTGCAGCAGGAGGAGGTGGGTCCTGGGTGATGGAGACACTTCTCCCTTCAACCTAGGTAAGAGCCTCCTCTACAACTAATAACGGGCCTTCTGCTTACACTTGGCTCCATTGCCATCTGTCACAGATTCCTCCAAGCTGTCACTCTGTTCTGCTTGCCCAGCATCAGCTAAAAGTTGATGTTGGGGCTCATTGTACATTAGTGACCACAGACACCACCTGGGAAAACAGAACACACCAGTGAGGCAGGTGGACCGCCCACCTTCTCCATACGTATTTCTGGTGGAATGTGAGCAAAGGTGTGTGTTCCATATTCTGGGTGAGTTTCCCAGACTGTGGAGAATTGGTGTGTGATACACAGTTGGATTGGCTGTCACTTGGCTCCCCTTTGCCCTCTCCTGGCCCAAATGAACGATTTGATTTTTTTTTTGCCTATTGCTACTCAATAAAAAATGGTTGCTTTTTTGCTCTTGGGATTCTCAAAGAGGAAAAAATACTCTTGGTGTGCTGACATAACCGCACTAAGGAAGCAAAACTAGTAGGTTTGCTTTTGAGTTAATGCTTGCTACCCAACTCAGGTCTCAGGTTGGACGTTTTGGGATTTTTTTCATATGGCGCATCATATACCTGTACCTAGAAACACACATTCTCAGCGCTGCCGTTTTAGGAAGACGAAGAGGACTGTCTGAAGACAGTACAGCCTGTGACGCCCTGGGCCAGCTTCATCATTCCATGGAGTCATAAAGGGCGGTGGGAGACCTCGTTCCTTCCATTTCACATTAGACTGGGAATGGCAGAGGAGGAGAATTTATACCTGGCCTCGCTAAGGACAGCCTCGTCCCCCACTGCTGACCTCCAGCCCCTCAAATACACGCACTGGATAAATGGCCTTATTTAAATGGACTTACTGGCAGTGAGTGGGGACCTACTTCAGTTTGTCAGCCATGCAACCCCCTCCCCCACCTGCCAGAAAACAACCCACAAAGCATTCCCCTCAGAAGGCGGTGCCATGGGGAAAAAAGGTGGAAAGTATGGGGAGCAGAGAGGTCGGGATAATCTGGTCTGACCTGTTTTCAAGGCGAGGCTAGAACAGAAGCTGCTTCTTGGTGAAGGTGGGCGTGGATTCCAGAAGCTGCAGTGGGGCATTCAGAGCCCTTTCTGCTACATCAGGCTCTCTCCTAGGAAATGGGACAAGCCACGGGGAAGCTGGCAGAACTGAGTGGCTTGCAGTCATTTGGGAATTAGGCATTTTGGATGCTGATCCCAGATGTGCTGCTTGCCAAAGTCTTGGTGTGGGACAGCAAGTTCTTCAACCTCTCCAAGCCTCAGTTTTCTCACCTGTAAATGAGGGGATTTGACCAGGTGACCTGCGATCCCTTCTAGAAGCTCTAACCCTCGATGATTATAATCTATTTTACTTGTGAGAGCTTTCCATAGCTCTCATGTTCATCGGCTGTCTGCAGGTAAGCCACCTGGGGATGTGCTAAAATGCGGGATCTGGTTCAGCGCTAGCGAGAGGGTAGGGTGGTGCTCCTGGCTCTCAGGCCACAACTGGGGTCCTTGCTTCCCAAACCCAGCTGGCCCCAGGAAGGACTAAGAATGCTTGATAGATTTGGTTAAAAATACGGCTTCCCAGGACCCAGTCCAGACTTAGTGGGTGAGACTCTCTGCACTGGGACCTGAGAATCTGCACTTTATCATGTCTCCAAGTCCTCCTTAAGCAGCCAGCCCTTGGATGCGATTTGGAGGCTGCCACAGAGGCCAGATTCTCCTCTGTACCGTGGTTTCCTGTACGGAATGGGTAGGTTCTTTCATCTTCCTAAATGCTGTTGTTGGGTTACGTGTTTCCTCTGCCCGTTTAGAAAATCTCCACCTCAAGCAGATTGTGTTCCAAAAGCATCCTCGTGTTTGGCAGGTTGGAAACGTGGGCTTCCTCCGGGGAAAGTTCTCTCAAGCAGGGCTGTTCAAAGTCTCCGTGCTGACTGCGTCCTTTTTGAATTTCCAGTCCGTCGTGGAGCAATAATTTGTAAATCAATAAAAATGAATTACTAGGAAAACAAATGAAAAAAAAGACATATAAATACAAGGGCCACTTTTTAAATTATTAGATTCAGCAGACATCCCATTTCTCTCCTGCGCTGATCTCAGTTTCTGGGGCTTCCTCTCCTCCTGTGGTTACCTTATACTAACTTGTAACCATTTGTTTGTACATTAGTGCTGTCAGCTGAGCACTCACGGGGAGCATGGCTCTAAAAAGTATACTTGTTCAATAAGAGGCAGGGCAAATTAGAAGTTGTTACAATGTTTCCAGTAACAAATTTGTTTTGCGGTCTCCTACCTTTAGTGGGACAGTGGTTATTTTTGCTAAAGCAAAAGGAAGTGTGATAGCTTTGAGTTCTCTGCTTCCTAGCCCTCTGAAGAGGGGATGGGAATAGAGTCCACCACAGGGGTGGCAAATAGGTTTACCTCGGTGGTTCTCAACCCTGAGAAATTGTGCCCTCCAGGGGATATTTGGCACTGTCCGGAGACATTTTTGTTTGTTACAACTGGCATGTAGTGGATGGAGGCTAGGGATGCTGCTCAACATCCTACAATGCACAAGACAGCCCTCCGCCCCCAACAAAAGATTACCTGCCCCCAAATGTCAACAGTGTCAAGGGGGAGAAATCCTGGTAACTCAACATGTCAACTCAGCTGGGCTGGGAGCAGCTGCCCAGATCGGTGAGGGGAGCATGTCCATCTGCTGTGGGCACGAGTGGGGAATGGCAGCGTACAGACACCTGTTGATCTCCTCTGATCTTTACAGTCCTGTCTTATTCCTGACGTCATGGTTCTTCGTGCTAGATGTGATATGGCATTGGAAGAGTTAAAGATCACCTCTAACTGGAGTGATTGGGGATTAAAGAGATGAACTAGACTCAAAGGATGAGCATGCTTTATTCCTTCATTCAGCGTATTTATGAAGCACTTACTGTACGCCAGGCCCTCTGCTAAGCCCTGAGATGCAACAGTCCACTAGACAAAGATGATCCTTGCTTTTGTAGAACCTCTGTGCTTGTTGGAAAGACAGATCGTAAAGAAAGTAAAAAGAATTTTAGATAAGTACTGTGAGACAGTACAACCTGGTAATGGGCATGGGGAAAAAGGCTGCTTTAGAGAGGGAGGTTCCAGAAGACCTCTTTGAGGAGGTGCAGTTTGGGCTCTGGCCAGCAGGATGAGAGGACCCAGCATTGAGACGCTGGGGGAACCAGGTTCCAGGTGAGGCCAGGCAGGTGAGGGCTCTACCTGGGAGGGCACACAGCGTGAGGGCACATGCGCCCTGGGGAGTGCCTCCCACGTGCCCCACTTCCGGAGCAGCTCTGCTTTCATCTGTTTTGAAAGTGTGCTTTGGGATTAGGTTTTATTAGAAAAAGGCCTTGCAAAGAGTGTGAAAACATCATACCACGCTGCGTATAGGCAGTGTGTGTGTAGGGAGGGAGGGAGAGGTTGGGGGACGGGAGGGTAGTTAAACATGGTTCGCCAGGAGAGTCTCTGAAATTAAAAAGGAAAATTAAACTCAGAGATCCTGGGGCAGGTGGGGTGCAGGAGACCACTTAGACTATTGCCTATGTTTTCCAACAGTGTCTTCGGTTGGGTTCCTCCAGAAGCAGACTGAAACAAGGATGTGAGTATGGGCAGTTTATTTGGCAGAGGATCCCAGGAATCATGGGTAGAGGGTGGGGAAGTGTGTGTGATGGAGAAGTTACAGGTGAGGGCAGTGGGGCTCAAGCCCCGGGGATCTCGGAGAATGTCGGAAAGACTCAGCTGTCCCAACGGAGGGGCAAGGGAGCTGGGCGTCTGTCACCCAGTCCTGTCAGTCTTGGGCTGAGGGCTGCTCCCAGGGGCACTAACTCTTCAGCATTGTGGTTCTGCAGCTGGCCAGAGAAAGGCATCAGGCACAGTCACAGGTACATGCATGTGGAGGCTTCAGGGTCAGGTGCACAGAATCGTTGAGGTCCCCACAGAGTCTGCTGCGGCCACTGCATCCCTCCTACCTGGAAGTGTGGCTGGCACAGCTTACGCTAATATTTGAGGAATAAAAAAATGGATACCCTCTGCCACTGAATGTATTTGAGAGCATCATTTCAGCCCAGGAATCACAAACAGAGTTTTAAAGCTTTCCTTTAAAATCCTGACTTCCTAAAGTGATCTAGAATAACTCACGGAAGCCTCTGTGAGTTAGTCTGGATTGTGCCTCTTATTGTTGTGTGTACTTTGACCTTTCTTCTGGAAGATGTGATGTGTAGGCACTGGGCAAGGGAAATGGTTAGGGGGCAAAGGGAGATGATGTTTGAGGTTAAAAGCAACCGCAGAACCTTTTTTGAAGATGGAATGCTCTGAACATAGGACTTTCAAAACTTTTCGAATGGCTGGCACCTTGAAATGCCAAATAGCAGTTAGGTTACAAAATAGCAAAGGTTGCAAAACTCTGCCAAGTTCCTGATCCACTGACACTGACATGTAATCCATCATTAAGTTTACCAAGTGTGGCTCCCATAGCTTTTGTGTGCATAAGAATTTATTATCTAATAGTTTGCACATATTCTAAATAACTTCAATTCTTAAGTATACACAAATTTCAAAAATATATAAAATATTTTTTCTCATCCTTCAATCAGTAAATGTATGTACATTTTGGCTCATTAACCCTGCAGGACGTGGGCAACTTCTATTACCCCACCTTCTTGCTCGCTTCACCCAAATAGGAGGGACTACAGTGCCCACTGGGCTGCTCAGGATGCGGGCCACATGCTGGGCTGTTTATAGAGGGTGGGGTCCCTGTGTGCCCGAAGACGATCCTCGCCCTCCCCTCCATGTCTGAGCTGTGCTTCACTTGGAGCGTTCTCATCTCGGTCTCTATTGACGCACAACTCATTCTTCTGGGTTTGAACCATGAGGCTGGCCGGAGAATTGAAAAATTCCAGTATTTGTGTTTCAGACTCTGGGAGGCAAGGACCTGCTAAACCTCAGATCTAAGCCTCATGCTCCAGCCCAGCTTCGCCAGAGCTCTTCGCTGGGCTCCTGGGGGTTGGCACAGCCGATGGTGCACTGGTACACTTTCCCACTTCCTGTGGCCCCTTAGGTCTGCATTACCTCGGATCCCTACCCTGTGAGTTAGTGGAGACAGGGAAGCCCGGCAGTCCTGGCTTCTCTGTCCAAACAGCATCTCCACATACCCCTCAGAGTCTTGAAGCTATGTTTACCTTATCTTCTATATTGATGCTGTTGGTAAGCCCAATGCAATTGTGATTTCTAATTCTTTGAATATGAACTTTGAATATATACAAGATATTGAGATACATGAGATATTGTGTATGCAATATTCTTAGACCTGTATTCTGAAATCTCCTGACGGTGCATTTTAGTATGGGTCTTTTCTTTTTATGCTGGGCACTTAACGAGCCTTTTCAGTCTAGAAGCTCATGACGTTAGGTTCTGAGACATTTTCTAGCAATTGTCTTTTCTCTCTATGGGCCTCCTGTCATCCAGATGTTGGGCCTTCTAGCATAGTCTCCCCCATTTCCCACCTCTTTGTCATTGGTTCTGCTCTCTGTATTCCTTTCTGCCATCTTCATTTTAATTTTCAAGAGCACTTTCTTTTTCTCGGAATGTTCCTTTTTTTGTTGTATCTTATTCTTGTTTCAGAGTGGCATATCTTCTATTTCTTTGAGGACATTAATTATGATTTTCTTTGAAGTTTTCTTTCTGCTTCCTGCCTTTTCTCTGTTTCCTCTGAGTTCCTTTTCTCGGGGCATTTGTCATGGTCTCTGTCTCATGCTAGTGGTTTTCCTCAAATATATGGTGATTCCTGCCTGTTCCTATTCAGAAGAGAAGCAGTAAAAGGCTGATTGGAAGTCCAGGGCTGTGCATAGGCAGGGTGTGGAATATATTTTCATGCTTTATATCTATGTCTAGTTTGAGTCTGTTACCTGACCTGTGGCAGATAGTATCAATTGGGTGATCAAATTAAGACACCTTCCCAATCTCTTCTCTCTGGCCTGAAGCTTTGTGACTCTACCGCTGTGGACAGTGGGACCTGAATGTGGGTCTCCTGGAGGATTTCAGGGAAAGCTTATGGTTTCCTGATAAAAAGTGGCAGGTGTTGGGGCCGGCCCAGCGGCATAGCAGTTAAGTTTTCGAGCTCTGCTTTGGCAGCCTGGGGTTCATGGGTTCAGATCCCAGGCGCAGACCTACGCACCTGGATTTGAACCATGAGGCTGGCCAGAGAATTGGCTGCTCATCATGTATGTGGTGGCGTACCATATACAAAATAGTGGAAGATGGGCACAGATGTTAGCTCAGGGCTAATCTTCCTCACCAAAAAAAAAAGTGGCAGGTGTTGCTGGGATTACAGTTTCTCCTCCTTCCTGCCTTTGATGAAAATGCAAAGCCTTCAACAGGGATGGCCAACTTCTGACCTTGAGTGAGAGTTCTGGGATTTTCTTGTCAATGTTGATCTAATACCAACTATCTCTAGAGACTTCTTGATATGGAGAAAAATAAACCCCTACTTGTTTAACACTAAATCTATAGTTCTCTGTTTACTTGCAGCCAAAAACATTCCAAATGATGCACCATCACAACTTGTTGGGAGTTTGGAGATGTCTAGGCAAATTACATATGCATTTATCCTTTGACTCAGAAATCCACTTCTAGGAGTTTACACAAAAGTTAAATAGGGCAAAAATATGAAAAGCAATTCACAAAGCTATTCTTCGTAATGCTACTTGTAATAGCAATTGATTGGAAACAACCTAAATGTTATTGAAAGAGGACTGGTTGAGTAAACGATGGTACTTCTACACTGTGGAACATGATGCAACTGAAATGAATGAGGAATATCTTTAAAAACTTCAAGTGAGGAAAGCAAAGTGGAGAAACGAGAGGATATATGTGTCTAAGAAAGTGGATACAGGGAGCTGGCCTGGTGGCCTAGTGGTTAAGTTTGGACGCTCTGCTTTGGTGGCCCAGGGTTCGCAGGTTAGGATCCCAGGTGCAGACCTACACAGTGCTTATCAAGCCATGCTGTGGCAGGTGCCCCACATATAAAATAGAGGGAGATAAGCATGGATGTTAGCTCAGGGCTAATCTTCCTCACCAAAGAAAAAAAAAAGAAAGAAAGAAAGTGGATACTGCCTCTGTCTCGAGATTGTCCAGGACAAACGTCTCTGAAGTTGGAGTGATTCTCCAGCTCAGCGAGCACGCCCTCTGCTCGCTCACATGTTCCTTTGCTTACAGCTGTCACAGCCATTTGCAGGCTTCAGAACATCATTGGTCTGGTTTGTTTTAAAAAACAAGACCTCTAGAGATGAGTTGCGTGCTTTCATTTCCCAGAAAGCCAGAGTTCCACATTTGCTGACTATTACTGTGATTATAAGTGGCTGGCAGCAGTATGCTACCTATTAGATACTGAAAAAAATAACACAAATATGTCCCTTTAAGGTGATATTTTAACAGAGTTAGAAACTGCTTTTTCAGAAGGAACTCCTGCTGTGGAGTTTTTTGAAGATGATGTCTTTAAATGTTTCTATCGTTATTTGATTTCTACTACTAAAAATGATATGTTTGCTACCTACAAAAACACTTTTGAACCCTTAACCTGCAAACAGAATTTCCTGCCTGTGTAAAAATCTTCTAAAGAATTTAAGTTAAGAAAAAAAAATAACACACTATAGATAAATAATACCTTCTGGTTAGTTTGCTAGAGGTACTGATTGACATTAGGGAAGATGGAAGTTTACCATACACTATCCCCATTTTACAGATGAGGAAACTGAGGTACAGATGGGCACATTGCTGAGGCAATACAACTCATGAGAGCAGAGCCAGAATTTGAAAACAAGTGGGCTGGTCCCAGACCGTGCGCTCTGAGCTACCGCACTGAGCTGCCTGGTAGCCCCTAAGTTATGGATACATATGCATATAGGGGTTGAGTACTCAGAAATATTTTTCTTGATGGGGCAGTTTATCCAAAAATGTTCAGAGTCACTGTGTGTGAGAATTCAGGAGGCTTGTAAGGAATGGTGGGCCTGGTTTGATTGGAGAGAAGCTGCCCATTGTTGACCTGAGTCTGGTGTCTTGGTGCTCAGGCCAGTTCTTGGAAGAGCACAGATGCTGAGTAAACAGTCATCCGTTTGTTTGTTTGCCTGTCTGTTCCTGACACTTGGCCTTCTGGGGAATACACCGGCTGCCTTCTTTAATAAGCTCCTCTACCAGAGCAGTCCCAGAATAGAACTGAACAATTGAAAGCTTTATCTCAACCATAAATATCAACTCCCAACAGAGATGGCCATGCAGAGCGTGCGTGTGGCTACTTCACCCCTCTTTCCGATTAGCTGATGTGGATCACACCTCCTTGAATTTTAGCCCACTTTTTTTTACAAGAACAATCTCAGAAGTCAGGGTGTGGCTTGGAATCTGCTGCTCTTTTTCTGCCTGTGTATGTGGGCGGGCGGGTTGGCTGCCCCAGCTTCCAACTCCTTCCTCCTGCCGCCATTATTGCCCTCTTCCCCACCATCTTCTGGTGGAAGCCAGAAGGAGGAGGAGGAGGAGGAGGGGGAGGACGCCAGGAGCAAGGTGCTCGGGACCCCTCTGGGGGTGGCAGGGGGGCCCTACCCAGTGCCCAGCAGGAGGCATCTGATCTGGGTGCCGGGTGACAATGGCACGGCCCGGGGTCTCAAGCAGTAGGGAGTTTTCCTGAGACAGGTCCTTCTGTCCTATGTCAAGGCAGCCAACTCCCATGAACTGTACCCCACAGGCTCCTTTTTCTCCTGGCTTCGAATTGGGCTCAGTAGGGCAAGAGTTAGGACATGTGGTTTTCACAGGGCTGCGTTCCCCTCCACCACCACAGCTTCTGACCCGGGTCCGCTTTCCAGCTCCTGCTCCCATGCTGCCCCTTTGAGCTGGGATGGGAAGGTTCCCACCGCTGCGGCCCTGGACACCTCGGCCTGTGCCATCCTTACCCCTCCCACATGTCGTGCACAGCTCTCCATCAACCCTGTGCCATGAACTTCGGGGTAGGACCCCCTCTTCTGCCAGGCCCTGCTTAGTTCCCTGCTTAGTGCAGCTGGTGATGGTGACAGCGAGCAAAACTGTGTTTAGTTGTGAGTCTGTCCAAATCTTTTGAGAGTTAAATTCAGGCCTCAGTTTATCTCATTTGTAAAGGTAAAAACATAAAAATATTTTTTGTAAATATAAAATTTTTATTTTATTCAATATTTATTGTAAAATATAATTTTATTTTAAAATTTATATTTATTTATAAATTTATATTTAAAATATAAACATAAAATATATAAATATGTAAAATGTATATTATAAAATATATAAATATTAAAGATATAAATATAAAGTTATATAGAGATAGCTTATAAAATTATTCTAGTTTTATAATTTTATTATTTTATTTAATATTCATTTAAAAATATTATTAAAAATATGCTGAGCTGGAGAAACTCAGAGAAGCAGAGAAGCTAGGGTAGTTACCAAATCCATCGTCACCGCCTTCGCCTCTTAACTCTGGATTTGACGGCAGTGTTTTCGTACCCACAGGGTCTTGGATTGAAACCGTGTGATCTGCGGGGTCTCAGGGCCTTATCCCTGTACTGTGCTGGCCCGGCCCCCTGTTGTGGGCTGAATTGTGTTCCCCCAAAATTCGTACGTTGAAGCCCTAACCCCCAGCACCTCAGAATGTGACTGCATTTGGAGATACAGCCTTTAAAGAGAAATTAAGGTAAAATGAGGCCACCAGGATAGGCCCTAATCCTTTGTGACTGGAGTCCTCATAAGAAGAGGAGATGAGGACACCCAGAGAGACACCAGGGGTGCACGTGCACAGAGGGGTGACCACATGAAGAGGCAGCAAGGGAGCTGATGTCTGCAAGCCGAGGAGAGAGGCCACAGTAGAAACCAACCCTGCTGCCATCTTGGACCTCCAGGCTCCAGAACTGTGAGAAAATGAATTCCTGTTGTTTAAGCCACCCAGTCTGTGGTATTTTGTTGTGGCAGCCCCAGCTAACTAATATACTCGGCTTACGCCCCAGCTCCTGAGCAGGTCCTAATGTATATGACCATTCTGGCTCTGGCCTCCCACCCCTGACTCAGATTCCATGGCTGGCATCCCAGGTGCCCACCCCTCCCCTCCCATCATCGCTCACCATCGTCATGACCATTTCATGTTGGCAAGAATGAGAACGGGGAATTATCTCTATGCTATAATATCCCTCCTGGCCTTACTTCTGAACCATACAAAATATTTGTCTTATTAAGTCTTTTGTTCTTCAATGAGTGAATGTTAATATAACAGAAATAATACTGAGCAGTGACTATGTGCCAGAAACCCCTCCACTCTTACCACACTGAAGGAAGACTAAGGAGAAACACATTTAATAGAGTTAGGTTTATTTGTTTTTCACAAATCAAGACACAGCCACTTGGTGCAAAATCGTGACATTCAGGTGAATCAGAAAATTATGGTTTCTTTTAGAGCCAGTTATCCAAGGGCCAAGACCATCTAGCAGCCTGCCCCTCCAAGCACTTGAAACAAAAAGGATCGGAATGTTTTGTACAAAACCTGGCACTTAAGACTATGAGGCTTTCAGCTGTGACTCTTATGGTCTCGTCTCCGTCTCAGCAGTTCATTGATCTCCAGACCTGGCAGCCTCCTCCGGGGAGAGAAGATTTAAGGCTGAGCAGCGGCTCAAATCTCCATTTTGTCCAGGGACCAAGAGGTGTGGCGGACGGGCTAGTTAGGAGCGTATTAACGCTCTGTAGTGAGGCTGCAAGACTCTCCTCATATCAATCAGAGTTCAGGAAATTGTGTGGGGAAATGTCTTTTCTAAAGTCTGCGCTCAGACTCATTTCTGAGGGAAATCTGTTTTGGCAGTGGAGGAGCTAAAGTTTGAGTTAATGGTGGCAGTTTCAAACAGTAATCAATATTTGCCAAACCAGCAAACCCAGCATTTTTTAGGATCATTGTCCGTGATTAAAACTAAAACTGGATTGTTTTAAAACTTCAGCTGGATGCTAACAGTTAGAGGCCCTGATGGAACGGGGCAGGGTTTATTGGAGCTCTAAAAAATCTTTATCAAGTGCAAATCCCATCTTTGTCTGATGTCGGCTTTTATATACTTCTTAATGTTTTAGGGAATTATGAAATCATGTAATACAATTTTTACTCTGAATTATTTTCACAGGTCTTTGTGCTAAATGAGCAGGTGTGACTGCAATCCGATGTTTGTTGTGTATATCATGGAATGGATAATGTTTAGTGGAAAAGTAGGGAAATTAATAATTAGATGTTTGATTAGTGGGTTGTTGGAAGGTGATATGAAGGCTCGATATTGACTTAAATGGGATCCTGAGAAGCTCCATGATGGGAAGGAGCAGGAATCATGTCACATGACCGTGGCTTGAAGGATTCCAAGGAGATGTACATCCTGCCCACACCCTGAGGAGGGACTCCATGGGCTCATGGGCGGGTACATTCTGTCTCATTTCAAATAGTCAATGAGCTGCCTCGTGGAAGAGGGCATTCTGCAGAGGCCAGGTGGAGGGCTGCTGGGAAGCAGTGGGGGCTGTGAACGATTTAGCCGACTGGAAGCTCCCTGAGGACCATTCATCCCAGGGTGGAGCATCGTGCCTGGCACAGGGTAGGTCCTCCATAAATATTTGTTGATTAAACCAAGAAGGAAGAACGTTCTAAAATGGATACCCTGAACTTGTAACAAGTTAAGACATAAGGTAATGAGCTTCCCATCACTGAGGCATCCTGCAGAAACTTGACCACCTGTTGGGGTGACTATAGACTGCATTGCTGCATTACCACGAGGTCAGACTGGATAAGTGGTCCCCACACCTGGCTGATCATCACTCACCTGGGACCTTGTTAAAAGTACAGATTCCAGGCTCCATTCTCTGTGTTGGAGATTCCACATATATGTATTTTTAATTCTTGGGGTGATTCTAATGGACAAAACAATGACCCCTAAAATTCATTTCAACTCTTCAATTTTTGTGTCTTTTAATAAAATCTATTCTAGTGGCTGAGTTTGGTTATTATTTTGTTAAGGCAATTACTGTAATTTACATGTGACTAAATACATCCAACAAATATTTGATGTGCACTTAATACTTTCCTGGCCCCATTCTAGGCACGGAGGAGGCAGCAGTGAGCCACAGTAACAAAAACATCTGACCTTCTTGGATCTTCCATTTTAGTGGGAAGAGACGGACAAATCAAGTAAATATCTTGTATTTGGATGGTAGAAGATGCTATGAAAAACATTAAAACATGGGCAAAGGCATGCAGGGCATGAGGAAGTGCTAGTAATTTATGTAGGATGGCTAGGGAAGGTGTCCTAATGAGGGAGCACTGGAGCAGAAACCTGAAGAAAGAGGGAGTGAGGTATGTGGGGAAGGGTGTTCCAGGCAGAAGGAACAACCAGTGTAAAGGGCCTGAGAAGGTCGTGTGCTTGCATATTGAACGAACACCAAGGAGGCCCCAGTCAGGAGTACAGAGGGTGAGTTGTGGGAGAGGAGGTGAGAGAAAAGGGGCGTGGGATGGCTGTTGATGAGAGTTATGTTATATGGCTGAGAAAGTAAATTAGGAGTTTAGTTTTGGAAATGCCAAATTGAGATGCCTTTTATAACATCTAAGATGAGTGGTCCAGTAGCAGTTGAATATGTGTCTGGAGTTCAAATAAGAGCTCCCAGATGGACACCTAAATTTGACAGTCAACTGTGCAGAGGAGACGTGGAAAGCCATGAGATTAGATGCAATCCCCCATGGACTCAGTCTAGACAGAGGAGTGAGCTCCAAGGATGGGCCCTGAGTTACCTCAAAACTTAGAGGTTAGGGAGGTGAGGAGGAATGTGCTCAAGGCTCTGAGAAGGAGCAGCCAGAGAGATGGGAGGTCTAGAAGATGGTAGCATCTCAGAAGCTGAGGAAAGTAGAGAGTCATAAACGGTGCCAAGTCCCATGATGGACCCACAGAGAGAAGGTCTAATGATTAGCTTTGGCCCATGAGGGTCATGGTTGATGTGGAGAAGAGCTATTTCCATGGGGTGGTGGGTTCAAGTGAGAAAAGGAAGAGAGGATTTGGAGACCATGAGGGGATTTTTTGTAAAAGGCATGGAGAGAAGTGGAGCCATGGTTGGAGGAAGCTGTGGGGTGAAGAAGGTTGTGTGTTGTTGTCTTTCTTAAGATGTAAAATATAACAGCCTATTTGTAAGCAGGTGGGAGGGATCCTGGTGGAGGAGGAAAAAATTGATGATGCAGAAGAGAGATGGGGGAATTGAGGGCATGCTGTCCTGAGCGGATGATGCAGTGGGTCCAATGCCTATGGCGAGAGGCTGGAATTAGGAGGACGTGGATGATATCTGTCTCTACTTTTGCTGCATCAAATGTATTTAATGATGATACAGAGGAGCTGTCACATGTATGTTGGAGATTTTGCCAAAGTTAATATGTTGAAATTTTTTTGCCAAGTCTTAGTTTCTCCCATCTCTAGAATATTCTGGAAGATTTCTGTGTGACTGTTCTATACCCTAATGAGGAAAACATCGGTATTTCACTGGCATAGAAGCAGAAGAGGGATGCATCCATCATTTCCCTTCTGGGTTAGCATTCTTTCAAAATATCTGGACACCATAAAAATGTGGATCAATGGAGATTTAAGGTCTTTCCTGGGAGGAATTTACTTGGAAGGGCTTTAAAAAAATCTTTTTAGCAGAAAATGATATCTTTGATCACCATATGCCTATTAAAATACCTTTTTTTTCTCATGGGTTTAACAAGAAAAAAAATATCAAAGCCTTTTACAAACCACATAGAAATAGCCCGTTTCTTAAATGGCTGGCCTGAAATTAGCAAAGTGTAGCAAACCTGAAAACAATGGCCTTTTTGTGTTACACATTCCAAGTTTGGGCCGATCAGATCAGCATGCCAAGAGGTTATGTAAAATGGAGATAACATTTTAGATTTTAAGAAGATGTCATTGTAAAGACTAGGTCACAGCATTCCACATTGAGATGAAGATGAGGAATCTTAGATTATCAGTCCTTACCATTAACATATTCGTGTGTTGTCAACATTGCTAGAAGGCCTTTGTATCTTTGTGGCACTTAGAACTTAAATCGCATTTTCTGCTTTCAAAGCACTTAATGATAGTATTGTACGTGTGTTTTCATAGATAAACTGTGATAGGCTAACCAAGCAAGGCTGGTTGGCAAGCCAGTTCTAAAACAATTCAACAGAGACTGGAAACCACTGTAAAAAAGAAGGCTGGTCTTTTGTCTGAGCTTCAAGTGGTGAATTCCACAAGGGGCATCGTCTCCATCTTCTTTGTCTCCTTGGCCCAGGCACATGGTAAATATTCCTCATTAAATATTTATTGAAAAAAAAAATCTTCCCAAAAGACTTGAAACAGGATTTCCAAGAGATATTTGTACACCCCTATGTTCATAGCAGCATTATTCACAGTAGTCAAAAGGTGGAAGCAACCCAAGTGTCCATTGATGGATGAATGGATAAGAAAAAATGTGGTGCATACATACAGTGGATTATTATTCAGCCTTAAAAAGGAAGGAAATTCTGACACCTGCTGCAACATGGATGAACCTTGAGGACATTATGCCAAGTGAAATAAGCCAGTCACAAAAGACAAATAGTGTATGATTCCACTTATATGTGGTACCTAGAGTGGTCAAATTCATAGAGACAGAAAGTAGAACGGTGGTTGCCAGGGGCTGGGGGAGGGGAACGGGGAGTTAGTGTTTAATGGGGACAGAGTTTCAGTTTTGCAAGATGAAAAAGTTCTGAAGATGGATGATGGCAATAGTTGCACAACAATGTGAATGTACTTAACACCACTGAACTGTGCACTGAAAAGGTGGGAGGCTGGCCTGGTGGCATAATGGTTAAGTTCACATGCTCCGTTTTGACAGCCTAGGGTTTGCGGGTTCGGATCCCAAGCGTGGACCTGCACACCGCTCATCAAGCCATGCTGTGGCGGTGTCCCATATACAAAATAGAGGAAGGTAGGCACAGATGTTAGCTCATGGCCAATCTTCCCCAGCAAAAAGAGGAGGATTGGCTACAAATTTAGCTTATGGCCGGCCAATCTTCCTCACAAAAAAAAAAAAAAAAGTTAAGATGGTAAATTTTATGTTACATGTGTATTTTACCAAAATTTTTAAAAAAAGAATCTTAATACCTAGAACAATAGTGAAGAGTAACCCTTTTATAATAATCATAACTTGAAAATCTTGCCTGTTGTTGCAGCAAGTATAAGCACTTAATCTTTCTTTTTATCTAATTTGCTAAAAAACAACATGATCTGAATGTTGGGAACCAGGGTGAAGTTAATCCCATGTCTTTTTTCTGAAAATTCAGATCTGAAATGGCTTTTCAATTGCAATCATCAATTCTTGAGCAAAAGGGAACGTTTAGTGAAACTCCAGAAATATCTTGAGAGTTAAGACATTACGCATTTGATGAGAATCTGTTTCAACTCCTTTGGAAAATGTGCAGAAAGAGCTGATTTTTAGCTAAAGTGACATCTCCTAAAAATCCCTGGAAATGTGTCCTGGGTTTTGGGAAGTGGCTTCAGTTGTCTCTTTGGGAAGGAAAAGGCTAACTTGCCCTCTGTAGAAGATTCCCTCCTTGGCCCCCTCCCCCCGTGATCGCCAAAATATGGAGACAAAGCTTCTTTTGTCCTTTTAATAGTGCTTTCTTGAAAGAAGTTTAGTGGGCATTTTCTTTTCTGTGGGAAAAAAGATTGTTATTTTTATTGGCATCAGTGAATGAGGTCCAGCCTTGTGATTTTCATACATGACTGTTTAAATATCCGCCTTCATTCCTCAAGCAGTGGGATTGCATCCTGCCAGTAGGTAGATTGTGTAACCTCAGAGGCTGAGGGAAACTCCACAGCCCAGGGAGGTCCTGGGGGCTGTGACATCCTCTACAGAAAGGGCACCCCTTGTGCTCTTTATCCCGCCCCCCCGCCGAGTTTGTCTAGAGAGAGAGGGAGGGCTGGTCAGCAAATGGAAGCATCCGGCCCACCCATCACCCTATATCTCCTTGCAAACACATAAGCACCCTCTGGCTCCTAGCTCTTACGTCCAGAGGCTTGGTTGACATGAGGCTGCCTACGGTGGCTCCCTTCTTCGTCCATGCTTGGCTTCTGCATCCCAGGTGCAGAGAACCAGGCCCTGGGCTGTCGTGATCCCTGCAGATAATGCCACCATGTGCAGCCTCTTCGCCAACAGCCAGATGCCTTCTTCAGGTGTGATGCTCTCTGCCCTCAGATGTGACACCTGCTGCTCCGTGAGCTCTGAGCCCAGTGGTGAATTGGCTCCTGGTTCTGGCCCTGGCTCTGCCGGTCACCGGTCTAGGGGCCAGACCTGGATACTTGATCACACCCCTAGGACTTGCATGCAATGACGTCTCCGAGTCTCAGCAGCCTGAAAGATGGATGGAGCCTTAGAACATTAAGTGAAACAAGCCAGGAGTCAGCACTCACATGTGAGGATGAGACTGAGCGCTGGAAATCCAACAGACATAGCTCCATTAGGGCTGTGGATTGAGAGGATTATTTTCTCTGCTTTTCCAAGTGTACACTAATGCCATTGCTACACGCTGTTAAAAATTGTCCTTGGAGCCCAGGAGGCCAATGCTCAGTTTGGGCTGCCAGGGGCTGACCCTTATGCCAACTCTGCCTGGAGGAAGTCTGCCTGGCCTTGTGGGGTGTCCCTGCATACTGGGGGAGACCCACACTCCAAATGGCTTCCTTGTCTGAACTCTTTGGACAACTAAACTTAGACACACTGATTTTAAAGGCTGACGTGATTCTTTCCATTTTATAGATGAGCAAACTGAGGCCAAAAGATGATCGTCCAGCCAACTGGTGGCAGAGTGGAGACCAGATCTGACTGGGGCCTCCATCCCTGGCCGGTGAAAGATGGGTTGACACCTGGCTGGTCTGCTTTGGGAGAGCGGCTCAGACCTCTCTCCTTTGGAGACATACCAGTTAAGAACCAGGCTCAGACATCTAATAAGGTGGTGTTCAGAGGGGCGAGCTTTGAGAAGTGGTCATTCAGCATTTGTTCTGCAGAGAGGGGAGTCGTGGGTTGGCCTCCCCGGGAGCAGGCTCTGAGCAGAGTGTAGCTGCAGGGTGTTCGTGGTGTGCTCTGGGGACCCACATCTGTGCAAGCGGGCGAGGAAGCAGGAGTGGGCAAAGAGGGATCGAGCTGTGCTGAAGCCCAAAGACAGCTTCGGCCACCCCACAGGGCGCTCGGAAGCTAGTAGGGCCCTGTAGAGTCGTCTTGAGTTAGCGGGGGATGGCCAGGCCTTTATTCTCCAATACTGATCAGTCATGACATGTGACTGTCCCCAGGAAGGGCGAGACTTTGGACAACGGGGCCAGCTGACCTCTCTCCCACAGCTAGGCAGCTCAGCCTGCGCTGAAGGGGGTCTGGGCAGTGCATACGGGATCTGTCTTCCACAGTGGTGAAAAGGGTATCTAACATCTCAGATGCCCAGATGGCTCTCTTACCTTCTGGGATTTGGGGTAGGGTGTGTGTAATTCCCATCAGTGGGAAAATACATCTTTCTGCCGCTCTCCTGCACTCCCAGGAGCTGGTTGAGAGGAGATGTGAGGAGGGAAAAACTTAAAACTTCAGAGTCGTCCAGGCTGTTCACCAGGACAGGCCCTGAATAGTCCCACGTTTGCTCGGCAGAGACAGTAAGAGGATGTGGAGCTACTGCAGTGTGCGGGAGCTGAGAAGCAGGGCGGGGAGAGGAGGGCAGCAAGGCTGTGGCTGGCAGGCTGCTAAGGACAGGGGCATTGGACACCCCGCCCACCACTCCTAGTCTCTGCCTGGGTAACCCTAACTCTAACCCTAACCCTAGCCCTAACCCTAACCCATCACTGAAAGGATGTGAGTTCCATGCTGAAGTGGCCCCGAAGGGAAAGGAACAGCCGCTGGAAGGGCCACGCCAGAGAAACTGATAGCTCAGCGGAAGCTGATCCCCAGAGCCAGAAGAGTCACTGCACTTGGCAGAGCCTGAACTCGCCAAAACCCCGGGAGGGCATCAGACCCTGGAAAAACCCGTCCAGAGAGCTCAAACTAACTGGATTTGAGTCTCTTCGGATGGGAGGGCCTCAGTGATGTGTGGGCACCATTCATTCATTCATTCAACAAACCTTTATTGAGCACTTACCGGGTGCCAGGCACTGTGCTCAGATCTAGGGACAGGAAGCCACTGGAGTGATCCAAGGAGGTGGAAGGGGAGAAAGAGGAAAACGAACAGCTTCAGGAAAGATGCCGGAAGTAGAAGAGACAGGACACTGGGACTTTATGGAAGTATAGCAGAGGGAAAGGGAAGGGAGGAGCTTGGGCTCCTTGGAAAGGAGACGGAGTGGCTGCTCACCAGGGCGGCAAGAAGAGGCAGGCAGAGCGAAAGCAGTATTGGTGGCCCCGGGATCAAGGCGTTCCTGGATGGCACTCTGCCTTGTTCCAGCCAAGTGCAGGTGCTGCGGACACACGGGTCGCTCCCAGATGTTTCGTCCGTGCTCACATCCCTCTCAGCATCACCGGCTGCAGGACCAGCCGCTGTGCACCGGGGGAGGACTGCTGAATACAGCATGCTGGTTCTGGGGCTTACCATGCCACTTCCGGTCTGTGTCCAGACCAGCCACAGAGCGGAGACTCGGAGGGAAAAGGCTGCTGGGTAATTTGACAAGTCATGTTCCAAGTCCTGTTCCACACAGTGATAGAAGTCAGCAGCCCTGTAACAAGAGGAAAAATAAAGCCATGCCAGCCCTCTTTGAGAAATTAAAACATCCCCATGTCCAGGCACTATTCTGGGTGTGTCACACATGTTATTTTTTGTCTGCTCAGATCAACACTCTTTATCATCCCACCTTACAGATGAGGACACCAAGGCTCAGGGAGGGTGTGTAATTTTCCTGAGGCTCCACAGCCAATAGGAGGCTAGGCCAGGGCTCAAATCCAGGTCTAAGAGACCCTGAAGCTGGTACTTTTTCCTGCTGTTCTGCTTTAGAGAGAGTGCAGGGTGTATCCTGGAACCATAGGAAGAAGATGAACTTGAAGCCAGCATCTTATGAATGGACGTAATTGCCAGCACGTTGAAGGGCATTGCTATGGTGTGTGATAAAAGCTCCCCCCATCTTAGAATTCCAGCCATCTCACTCTTCCTAACAGGGATGGGTTGTTTGAAAAGTTTGAAAACTCAGTCTGGGAGCTCCCCACTCCCTCTGGTAACCGCCTCGCCACCTCAGGGAGAGGTTTCAGCTGCAGAAGTATTGGTAGCTCCCATGTCCAGAAGGCTTCTGATTTTGGGATGACTCTTAGGCTCTTAAAACGGGGACCCCCACGCCAACCCTAGATTCTGCTCTCTCAACTTCAACCTCCGCAGCCCGTCTTACCCTGCCAAGCCCTAAGTATCCATGGAAAACTTCACCACGTTCCTGCATCAGGCAGGTGAGCCCGTGCCCCTCCCACCATCCACCTGGCAGTCGTGGTTTTCCCAGAAAGAGCCAGGGAATCAGCAGGGAGAAGGAGCCAGTGCTGCAATGGTGAAAGTGCTCGCACAGGCGAGCGCACACACTCACAGCCGGAATAAACCGGATAATCAAGCTGCTCTTAGCTAAGTTCTGTAACATCTGTTTGTGTTAAGGGGAGCCCTTTGAAAATGATTTTTTCCCCTTGTTTATAACAACAACTTTAATTTTAGATTGTGGAGAAATGGCGTGTGGCAATTATTTTTGCTTTCTTCAGCAAGACGTGTTTAAGTAAATGAGACTCATTTCCAGAATTGAAGAGCTGAAAGAACCTGATTAACAAGATCAGCGCCTACAATCGCACAGAGTGACTGTGGGCAAACAGCCCCGGGGAGCCGGGCCGGGAAGATTCCCCGGCTGTGGGTTCTTCTCGCTGGCAGACATCAGCAGATGGGCTGCTAATGTAATTAGGAATCGTTGTGTTAAATGAGCCATTATTTAAATTATCTGCTAATTTTCCTATCTGTTAACCTGCTGAAAAAGAGACAGTGATATCTGAGAAATCTCAGGCTAAGCACCAACTAGATGCTTAACCCAGTTCTTCCCTTCACTGCAACATTGGACCTTATGGCAGCAGTTAGCAAATGGCTTTCTGTAGGGTTTTTGCCCGATGCATCATCAGATTAAGGAGGGACAGTAGGAGACGTGCGCAGTCTGTATGTGGGTTTCCACCAGGTGGTAGAACCATCAGATGGTCCTTTGCCCTGGGAGGCTCTTAGCTCTCCTGACCACTTCTGTTTGTTTTCTGCTCAAGGACTCTAAATTAAAGGGTATTTGGTATTTGGGGCGCATAAGGCAAGGTTAGCCTGAGTCAACCATCTCTTGTTTCTGCCTACCCTGAGACACTGGTGGCGGACAGGGAAGTGAGGGGCAGGAGGGAGGACAAGGTTAAAATGAGGCACACGGAGGAGCAGGTTACAGCAGTGGGCTCAGTCCTACCGGGACTTCTGGGAGGTGGCCCACGGCACACTCGGAGCTGCCCACCCGAGGAGCAAGCAAGTGGAGGTCTCAACCCACCAGCTGTTGTGTATTTTGAGTTGGGGGCTGCTCCCGGGAGCGTTCACTTCCTAGCATGTCAGGCCTGCCCTGGATGCTGCGGGGGGGCTTGCTCCTGCAGTTAGAGAAAACCCCAGAAGCTGGAGTGAGTACCGGGGCGTGTGGTGGGCACCAACAACCTCTGCTATCTCCTCGCTTCTATCTTTGCTTATCCTTGGATATTTAAGAGGTAAATGCGAGATTATTTTATAGAACAGCTGGGAAGTTAAGTTAGCCACTCTAGCCAATTCTAGAAAATCTAAATAAATTCTTTGCACAGGTGTATCAGGAGTTTGGCCTAGCGAACTCTCTCCGGCTTCCTTCAGCTTCTTGGCAGGTTTGCCGCCTCCTCTGCTTTCCCTCCACTCCCCGGTGGAGCTCATGCATATTTCTTCTTCATCTTATGGGTCAGGTGATTAGCGAATTCCTATTAGTTGTAGTCATTCTGGAGATCATCAAAAAGAGACTAAGAAAAAGGGCTTTGCCCTCAAGCAACTTAGAAGCTCATTGAGAGAAAAGATATGCAAGGTGGAGAAATGAGAGGCCAAAAAAAGACACCAGATAACCAAGGGGCCAAAATCAGGGACAGGGGCTATCAGGGGAGAGAGGAATGCATCATGTTGCAATGGGGAGGCCTTTTGGAGGATGTGGGACAGCCTGGGTCTCACAGACACCACCTGAGTGTGGTTTGTAGTTTACTCTCGGCCGGGTGGCAGAGGAGGTGAGGGGTGGCTTTTAATCGAATCAAGGAGGAAAATAAAACCCCACAAAATGCACCACTTTAAAAACAAGCTTTGTCTAGGCAGAGCAAGGCATGGTGATAAAGTCCTGACTGTCCCTGAGAACATTCCTAAAGGAATCTTCCTGAAGAATCTGTTAGATTCAAATCGCTCTGGAACAAGCCCTTGACCAGAGGTTCCTTGGGATGTCATGGAGTTTGTGTTGACGGCCACCAATGACTGACCTCAGTCTTCCCACCTCCTGCCAAACATTTCACATGTAATCAATGCTAGCATTTATTGCTCACCCTCAAGAGCCTGCACCATGTGAGCACTTAACTCACATGCATTTACCCCTCACAAGTGCCCCAGGAGAGCAGTGATCGCCCCCTCCCCAAATGAGGGAGCAGAAGAAGGAACTGCCCAGGCACAGGCACGTGAGTGGTGGAGCGCCACTTGATCCCAGCTGCTGACTTCCACACCCTGCGTGCTCTGTCACCGCCCAGCAAAGTGAAGGGCCATGTTGACATAAAGACAAGACTGCCCTCTCCACATGGGAGAAAAAACTGTTGACATTAGAAACGTGTCCAGTTCCCACTCACCAGTAACTTGTGTGTAATGGTTGTCCCTGTTTCCTGATTATTTCGTAAAATCTCATTACGCAAATTTGGGTGGGAGTGCTAGAACTGGAGAACACTGTCAAGGAAGCGTGCTGCAAAGGAGAAAGTTTTCATTCGGGAGTACTAGAATTTTCACGTCTTCTTTCTTGTCTTCTAGAATAGGTCATCTAAGACCTTTTGGCCTCTCAACATTTTGTGTATAATGGGTAGGCATGCAATACAGATTTGTTTGTATAAATGAATAAACACGTTCCTGTTGCCTGGAATATCCGTCTCTCCTACTTAGTCTTCACTCAGTGAAAGTCTCTCTGTCTCCACTCTTGTTCTGTTATGTAACATCTGTTGATTGAGCACCTACTGAGTCCTGGGCACTGTCCAGGGTACTGAGGATAAAGAGATGACCCACATGTGGGCCCCCCTCTCCTGGAGAGTGCCCTGTGCTGAGGATGTTATCTGGAGAAGACAGGTAGACTCCTGCATGAAAACGATGCGTCAGGGGCTGGTGACACAGAATTCTCGGGAACGACGTGTAAGATGTTTCCAAGAGCACAGGAAGGAGGTATCTGTGACACAGACTGAGAGGGGAGGGCCATGGCGGGAAAACCAGGAGGTGGTGTTTCCAAAGCTTCAAGGAGGGACTGGTCGGTAGTGGCCAGTGGTGTTTGCAGGCCGGGCGAGTAAGTGGAGAGCTGGGAGGTGGCCGTGGATTTAGAGTACGGAGGTCATTGGTGGGTTTGACCAGCACTGCAGCAGTGAGGCAGAAGCCCCATTTCAGTAGGTTGTGGAAAGACAGGGAAGTGGAGAATTGAAACAGGAGCTAACCCACTGGTGCTCGGCTGTGAAGGGGATGAAAGGCAGGAGCTCCAGGGAGCGTGTTTTGGGTTTTGCTGTCTTTAAGAAGTGGACAAAAAAGTTGCCCTGTCAACTCCCGCAGCTCTGAACCTTCCTAGGTCTCATCTCACGACTTGGATCACAGGCAGCTTGGGAGGGCAGGCCCACGGACACTTTGTTCTATCCCGATGGATGCTAAACTCTGCAGGGGCCGGGATCATGTGTCCATCACCTCTGCTGATCTTGCTCACTGCAGGCCGGCACAGGGAGGACCCGCTTCTGCCCTGCAAGGGCCCCTGGGACCCTGATGCCGCAAAGGGCTCTGAGTCGTGAAAAGCCAGTGACCATTGGAATACAGGCCCTCGGCTCCTCATGGAAGCAGATTTTTGTCACTTGGTACTATTTTTTGGAAGAAATGGAATGTGAGTTCTACAGGAGGCTGCTCCATGTCGGGAAGGAAGTGGTGACTCCCAGGGTCTGGTCTGGGACATTCCACCTTTGGCAGCGTTTCTGCATTCCTCGTTGCAAAGCCGTGGTACTGTTTTTCTTACATGCATCTGAGTCATTTTCTGTTGTGCTTTGAAAGGTCAGAACGTTCTCCGAATTTGAGACTACGTGTGTATTTTCCATGTCCCTTTATGGGGCTGAATGACATGTCCTGGGGTTAGACTGTCGTGTGTGTGTGGAGTTGAACCCAAGGAGGCAGGAAATAATTTAGGAAATTCCCAGGATAAAGGAAGCAGGAGAGGATGGTGTGTGGAGTGGAGGGAGGCGTCCAGAAGAAACCTGCACCCTGACCCTTTGAGTGTCAGTCATTTCAGAGTGGATCATGTAGAATTTATAGGACAAGCGGCATTATTTTTTTTCCTTTGCGGTTGAGACTTCTTGTGAAAAGGACGTCATGGCCTTGGTGAGAAATCAACATGAGAAATGTCCATTTTCAGCGTCATCACACAGAAAAAGGTGTTGGCTTCTTTGTGGCTCAGAAACATTACTTGACAACCCAGAGTGTTTACTGCTCTCTGGATATCCATCCCTTCCTGACTCTGCAGCTGCCTTGTTTAGTGGGGCAATTTCTCTCCTCAAATCATATATTCTAGGAGCGACCGAGGCGGCAACCAGCTTTGCAGAGCTGTGACTCCAAATTGAATTTTCTTGAAAGCTGGCTTCTGCTGAAACAGCTGGGGGAGATATGGTCCTACCAAATGCCTGGGAAATTAGAAGAAGTCACTGTGTGAAATAATGCCATCTATGTTTTGGTGTAACTTGCTCCGCTTTTGTGTCCCCTGCCTCTGCAAAGCGGGGACAATGTGCATCGTGGCAGAAGTGAGGACGGGGGTGTGGAAGAGGACTCGGTTCTGATACGATGTGGAGGCTGTGGGTAGAATTCCACACCCAGGAAAGAACAGTGAAATGTCGACCAAGATAGTCCCACGTCACTGGGGCCATTATGCCAAGGACAATAGTCTTGTGTCTGCTTTGACCGTGCCTGGTTTTGCAGGAGCGTTGGGTGCGGATGTGGAATGCCAGTCTGAGAACCAGGCTGCTGGGCGCCTGGCCTTTCCACACGTCCTCCTGGGCTGTTGGGTGTGTGTTCGCCAGCGAGACCCAGGAAAGGCTTGTAAAGATGGCGCTTTCCTGACTGACCGGGACCATGGAGAGGAAGGATGGCATTGTGCAATAATCTATAGCCTTTATTATTCGTGACCTGTAATGACCGAGAAAAAGTATTTCTCACTGTTATGCAATTGTTTTTTCTTTTTTTCCTTAAGATGATTGAAGTGTCTTGCCTAACTCCACACTCTTCTTTTAAAAGCCGGAAATTCCCTTACTTGCTTCCTAAAGGAATTCTATTGTTTTCTTTCTCCTTCACTTCTGCTGCTTTCTTTCACCCAACAACTTTAAAAGCTTATCTTGCCTCCAGGAGCCATTTACATCTACCTCGAGGAGACAGTGATGAGGACTCAGGGCCCCGTGGGTCACACAGATTAGCTTATGCCAGCTTGGACCGAGCGTCCGCTGTTAGAACGATAGCCTTGGTCCTTGACAAGTTGCATATTGGGGCTTCATTCCAGTGACGGGCAAGGTCCCGGGTGGTGATGCTTTCACACTGATGTCTGTGATACTGTGATTTATAAGAAGAAATATGTATTTGGTCTTCCCAGTTCCCAGCACAGAGCTCCTGAAACTCTTGGACGTTCCTAAGTGATTAGAGTGACAAAGGTGTCTTTTGTTACTCATAACGAGCCCCTTTCAACCACTGTGTTATGTTAGTGAGCTGGCTTTGGGAAAGCACCTAAGGATGGGGAACCAACCCTGTAATCAGAGGGTTGGAACTTTCAGCCTCACCTCTGGGGAGGGGAGAAGGGTTAGAGGTTGAATAAACTACCAGTGGCTAACAATTTAATCAATCATGCCTAGTGATGGGGCCTCCATAAAAATCCTAAATAACGGGATTAAAACAGAAAATGTGTCACAGGAAGTGATAGAATTAAGAAAAATGAGTATAATTAAATGTAAATGGTCTAAACTCATCTCTTTTTTTTTATTTTATTTATTTATTTTTTCCCCCAAAGACCCAGTAGATAGTTGTATGTCATAGTTGCACAGCCTTCTAGTTGCTGTACGTGGGACACGGCCTCAACATGGCCGGAGAAGTGGTGCGTCGGTGCGCGCCTGGGATCCGAACCCGGGCCACCAGCAGCGGAGCGTGTGCACTTAACCACTAAGCCACGGGGCCGGCCATAAACTCATCTCTTAAAAGAATTGAAGTTGAGGGATTTTTCAAAAAAAAACAAAATCAGAGATTCTGATATGCCTACCCCCTTCGAGAATCATGTTGTGGTTAGACACTGAAAATGCGAGTGTTTGGGAGCAGAGAGAGACAACTCCATCTATATTCCTGTAGGAATATTAAGCCCAGCGGGACTGACCGACAGACCATCCCCTCCTCCTGTTTTTACCTGTTGGCGACCTTTCCATCTGTCGACTGACGAAAAATCACTACAGTTTAAACAGCAATATTTATTCGAGTAACTAGAATTGCAATTCAGGGAGCACAGATTCAGGTAGAAACCCAAAACGTGTTCCGATTACAGGAGAGGGGCTCAGGGTTTTTATGGGAAAAAGGGAAGAAGATGAGGTGAGTTGTATTAAGGAAGAGTTCATTGGTGCCAGATGAGGCGAGGCTGAGTTTGTACTTCATTGATTGGTTAGTGCTTCGGTCATCAACAAAGTCCAGTTTTATCAGTCTTTACAGACAGGATATTCTTGTCCTCCTGACTTCTTGGAATGTGGGTGGTTTGGTCCAGTTTGGAAGATAAAGAAAACAAGGCACACAAGTCCATTCCTCTGAAGTGACTTCTCTGGTTCTACAAGGCTCCACTCATGTCTTCTTTCATAGAACCATGTGAGAATTCCTAGGCATCACCAATTCCTCTCCAGTAAAATCCAAGTACACGCAGATAAACATTTATGATAAATTCAGATAAGATTCAATCCCAGTTGTGGGACTGGGGACTTGAGCTGTTGGGCATCAAATATTTGAATGGAGAACCAGATAATAGATGTCTTTAAATTGCATTCTATCTAAAATCAATCCAACATCTCTGAAGGGGAGCGAGACCCTGCAAATTTTCTAGTGACTGTGTGTTAGTAAGTGGAAATTAAGGGTAGAGGATTCATTTCCTAAAGTAGAGATAGATAAAGTGACATTTATAGTCTCTAGGTATGTCATCACCATCCTTTTAGATATACTTCAGGCCTGAGTCCTGAAGTGGAGCAGAATTTGATACCCCAAAATATGCCTCCTTTCATAGGATTATTTTCGGCTGATTATCTTTAAGAAACTGCAGATACAGGAGAAGCTCTGAAAACGGAGAAGTTACTCTTTTTTAAGAAAAATTAATATGTATAAGGGAAATCCCTATTTGTAAGGGTGTCTCCCTCACTGTACCAGGAAGAGGGGGATGACTCAGTCTCTAGAAACTTATCACTGGAGAAGGCAAGGACTTAAATCTGCATAACCACCTTACCCTTGTTTACTGTGCTTTTCCTGGTCACCTGCCATAACTGACCCCTCACCCCCAATGTCTTTTTTCTGTGGCTGAAGAAGGTATTTGGGTGATGGCTTGGGTCATTTCAGTGAGTTATTCAGTTTTCCTGGGTCTCTCCTGTGTTTACAGGAGGTGTACATATTATTAAACTTCTGATGTTAATCTTTCTTTAATTTCAGGGTCTCAGCCAAGAACCTACAAGGGTAGAGGGGAAATTATCGTTCTTTTCCGACAGGCCCCAGATCTGTCTCTCAGCCGTTCCTGCAGAGTTGTCATGGACATGACCTTCAGCGGTGGGGAGGGAATTCTCTAAAGTAGATTCTGGTTTGAGAAAATGTGGGCATCGCATTTGTTGTGTCCACAGCCCCAGGCAGGTGCTCCCAGGATAATTGTTCATTATTCTTCACTATTTCCAGAGCCTACTGTGGGGAAAGGCCTCACACTTAGTAGAGGAGGGGAGCTCTGTCCGGAGGGAAGCAGGAACCTGCTGTGGTATTTAGCCAGCAGCCCAAACACTGCCTCTGTGGAACCTACACGCAGCGGGTTCAGGTGCATGGACTGTGTCTCCTTTGTTTGTTTTTTCCTGAATCTGTATTTTCTTTGTATCAAGGGCCAAGTTAGTGTCTTTGACTTTACCTTGGAGAATAATTTAGTTGTTCATTCAACAAATATCTGAGCGCCTACTCTGTGCCTGGCCCTGTTCCAGGCACTGGGGACAGAGTGGTGAAGAACATGGCAACAGTCCTTGCCTTCTCGAGTGTTCATGCTAGTGGGTGAAGGGCAATGGGTAAGGTAATGAGCGAGTAAATTGTAGGATAGCTCACAGAGCCCGGGGAGTGGTCACGAGGGGTTAAGAGAATGCATTTGGAGTAAGACAACCTCAATTTGAGCCCCAGCTCCGCCACCCGCCACTGCATGAGCGGGCAGGTCAACCTCTCTGCACCTCAGTTTCCCCATCTGTGAAATGAGTTGATGATGCTGCTGTCCTCAGAGGACCGTTGTAAGGATTAAATAAGTTAATATATATGAAGCAGTTCCAGGAGTCCCTGGCAAATAGTAGGTGCTGTTAGATGGCTGCCATGCTGTAATTGTGCCAGAGGTGGTGAGGGTTATGGGAGCAAAGGGAGGAAGGGGAGGGGGTGCCAGCTGGGACTGGGAACTGCAGGTCAAAAGGGATGATCAGGGGCCGGCCCCGTGGCTTAGCGGTTAAGTGCGCGCGCTCCGCTGCTGGCGGCCCGGGTTCGGATCCCGGGCGTGCACCGATGCACCGCTTCTCCGGCCATGCTGAGGCCGCGTCCCACATACAGCAACTAGAAGGATGTGCAACTATGACATACAACTATCTACTGGGGCTTTGGGGGGAAAATAAATAAATAAATAAAATTATTAAAAAAAAAAAGGGATGATCAGGGTCGGCTTCACTGAGAAGTTCTCATTGACTAAAGCCTTGGAGGAAGTGGTGGAGTGTGCCACGTGGGTATCTGGTAGGAGCACTCTGCATCCGCAAAGGCAGCTGGTGGAAAGACCCCAGGGGAGAGCATCTGGCCTGCTCATGGAACAGCGTGGCAGTCAGCAGGGACTGACCTCACTCCAGGCCATAGGGCAGGGATGGAGTGAGGTCAGGGAACAGGCAACAGACTTGGCAGCCAGTCTAAGGACTTGGGCTGTTACGCTGAGAGACATCTGGGGCCGTGGGAGGGCACAGGATTGGCAAACTCTGAATTATACTTTAATAGGGTCATGGTGGCTGTGGAGAGACTGATTAGGGAAAGATGATGGTTCCATTGACCACACTGGTGGAGGTGATGAGAAGAGCTCAGATGCCTAATAAACCTGAAGGTAGAGCCAACATGATTTCCTGACATGACTGGATGTGGGGCATGAGGGAGAGAGGGGCATTAAGGATGACTCTGAGCTGTTTTGCCTGAGCCGACATGACAGAGCCACCAATGACTGACGTGGCGAAGTCTGTGGGTACAGCAGGTTTGGGGGACCTGGGGGTTCAGTTCTGAACATGTCAGACTTGAGATGGTGTATTTGTTTCCTGGGGCTGCCATAACAAAGTACCACACACTATGTGGTCTAAAACAACAGAAATTTATTCTGTCACAGTTCTAGATGCCAGAAGTCCGAAATCAAGGTGTCAGCAGGTCCATGATCACTCTGAGATCTGATTAGAATCCTTCCTTGCCTCTTCCAGCTTCTGGTGTTCGCCGGCACTCCTTGGCATTCCTTGGCTTGCAGCCACATCACTCCAGTCTCTGCCTCTCTTGTCACATGGCTGACATGGTTCTCCCTGTGTGTCTGTGTCTTCACATGGCACTCTCCTCTTCCTATAAGGACACCAGTCATATTGGAGTAGGGCCCACTCTAATGACCTCATCTTAACTTGATTACGTCTGCAAAGACCCTATTTCCAAATAAGGTCCCATTTGCAGGTACCAGGTGTTAGGACTTCAAAGTATCTATTTGGGGGACATAATTCAACCCCTGACAGATGGCTATTAGACGTCCAGGTGGAGGTGTGGAGTAAGTAAAGCCTGGAGCTCAGGGAGAGGCCTGGGTTGGAGATGAAGTTGGGGAATCATCAGCACTCGGAAGGCATTTAAAGCTGTGAGACCTGATGGGCTCACCACGGGGGTGAGTGTGGATGGAGCCCAGAAGTGGTTCCAGAGCTGGGAACCCTGGGAAACTCCAGCACACTGGGGAGATGAGAAGCGCCCAGCAATGGGACTGAGATGGGTAGTCAGAAAAGGAGGAGGAAAATGAGGAGAGTGTAGTGTCCTTGAATCCAAAGGGAAGAACTATTTCCAGGAGGAGGGAGTAACTGAGTCAGATTCTCCCAATGGGTCAGTAAGAGGAGGACCGAAAACTCTGGATTTAGCAAAACCGTGGGTTTTGACAAGAGCAACAGCACGATCGGTGATGAGATAATCTAGGTAAACACTTACCAACTTGGATTTCCTTATCTATAGTTTTATGAACTTGATTCTCAATATTTGGGCTTATATCTACATATTCTGTTTATTTCTAAAAGATGTCTTCATTCTGTAAGGAGTTGGCTATGTGTCTGTACTTGGGATAGATGCTGGGCATAAAAAGATGGATATCATATACTTCCAACCCTTGGGTATCATTGTCTACTAGGGGAAACGATGAAGCAACTAAAATACAGCGCAGTAGCTCAATATCCTTGGTCACTGGGGTAATACAAATTTAAACCACAGTGAGATATACCATTGCACACCCACTAGAATGGCCATAATAAAAAAGACCAACACCACCAAATCTGGAGAGGAAGTGGAGCAAATGAACCAGATGGACCACTGATACATTGTTTGTGGGAGTGTAACTTGTCTTATCTACTTTGGAGAACTATTCAGCAGTTTTTTAAAAAATATTAAAAATATATCTATCGTATGACACAACAACTTTCATTCCTGGGTCTTTACCAAAGAGAATGGAAACATAGGTCCACAGAATGACTTATACAAGGATGTCCATAGCAGGCTTATTCATAATAGCCTAAAACCGGAAACAACCCAAATGTCCATCAAGAGGAAGATAGATAAGTTGTGATATATCCGTGCAAAGGAATACTACTCAACAGTAAAAAGAAGCAAAGTACCGATACACACAACAATATGAGAGAAGCTCAAAAACAGGTTGAGCAGAAGAAACCAGACTCAAGAAAACCCCCCACGATTACATTTAGATAATGTCCAGGAACCAGGGAAACCGATCCGTGGTGACAGAAGTCAGAAAGTGGTTGCCTGTGAGGACCAGGAGGGATTGCCTGCAAAGGAGCGTAAAGGGACCTTTCAGGAATAATAGAAATTTCTGTGTCTTGGTTTGGGCGCATACCTTGTCAAAGCTCACCAGTCGAAAATCTAAGATCCTGCATTTTTATTGCATGTAAATTACACCTCATGAAAACTAAAAAAGAATACCTGTGACAGGTGTTCTCAGGGCTATGCAGCAGAGATGAGGGAATCCCAACCGCCAGGAGGAGGCCAGGGAGGCATCCTGCGGAGGGGAGGCCCCGCTGGATCAGGATTTCCAAGTGAGATTGGAAAGACAGGAAGAGGGCTATCCCAGCCAGGTGACCCACCTGGCCAACAGCCCAGGGTGAGGAAGGGCTTCACCTTGTTAGCAAGTACCGATGGCTTAAAAAGGAAATTCCAGTTATTTCACTGAATTTATTTTTTTTAAGGCATGTATGTATCTTGGGCAAAACTGTTTCCCCCTTCTGCTGCAAGCTTCTTACTGGACTATGTTCAGATTTCAATTTTATAACAGCGTTTTTAAAATTTCTAATCAATATAAGTTTTTTCCAAGTAACAAATTGTTCTTAGTACTTACCTTTGAAACGAATTATTTAAGAATGTTACCCGATTCAAGTAACCTGATGGTTTTTATTTTTTCCCCTTAAAAGCTGCAGATTCTCGTTGACACTGGAAGCAGCAACTTCGCTGTGGCGGGTGCCCCGCATCCCTACATAGACTCTTACTTTGATGCCAAGAGGTGAGTGATGGGTCCGTGGCTGGGCATGGCCAGGTTTGGGAGTGTCACACAAATACCTCAAAATATGCTGGAACAAAACAGCCAGAAGTCCGTTTCATTTTAAGGGGGATATATGTATGTATATATTTTGTGTGTTTATGTGTATATTCGTATGTATATGTATATATTTGCGTGTACGTGGATATGTGGATATGTGTATATTTGTGTGTATATGTAGATATTTGTGTGTATGTGTAGATATTTGTGTGTATGTGTAGTATATGTTTGTGAGTATGTGTATACCTTTGTGAGTATATCTGTGTGTTATATATATATATATATATATATATATATATATATATATATATACACATGTGTATGTTTTCATTCCAGGGAAATCTATAAGGGGATTCTCCTGATAGCCTTGGCGCAGTCCCGTGAGATTCACTTTATAAAAACTCAAGTCAGACAGAAGTTTTGTGGTTGTACCTGAGTTGCAGAGAGCGCTGATCCTTTGATGTTATTCAGGCCCTCTTGTCCTAAAGTGGAGGTGGCCTCAAGCAGAGAGAGGAGCTTGGGGGTGAGTGTGAGACTGTTCTGGGCGAGGCCCTGAAAGCCACCTTTGCTGTGGCCCTGAAGTTCAGCAGAGGTTAAGGTGTGGCTCATTGAAACCATTCCTGTGCAGGGAGGTGTTTCTGGGTGAGACACGTCCATGCCTTGTTAGGAAAGGATAAGTGTTGTAAGCACAAAGCCTTTAGGCCTAAGACCAGGGCTCCAAGCTAGCCGTTGTGGGGTGGGGTTATGAGAAAAGATGGGAGCCAGATGGAGGTCTCCGGAATAAAGCCAGCTCTGCGCCCTCTGGGCCCTGAGCTGCAGAGCAGCCCTGGGGGTGGTCCAGGGAGAGTTGGGGCCTCTTGTCACCGTTCAGCTCCAGAGGAGCCCGTGGGGTCCCGGAGCTGCTCTCATGCTGTGCACGTTTTGATCTCACATCTGTTTTTGGGACCCTAAAATTTAAACTCAACAGATAAAACAAGTAGGCTGACATGTGGTGGGCTTTTAGGGTCGTGAACTGGCGACAGACTCAGAACCGTCCCATCAGATTTCCCTCCTGTAAGTCCTCTTCGTGTTTTCCATTCTCACTTTCCTCAGCTGCAGTCTTTTGTTCCCAGGAATAAACCTAGCTAGGGGAAAAAAGGAGGGGAAAATGGAAGGGGGGGGATAATAACAGAAGTTTCTGAAAATACCAGCCTATTTCAATAGGCAGAAGGCTTTGCCGTGTGTAAAAGTAGTGCTTATCTGCTTTCTGCGGGTACCACATCTCGGTCTCCCATTGTGGTGGCTCGAAGAGGTGTGGTCTCCCGTGTGTACAGCTGGAGGGGAGTGGGAGAGAGTGCTATACAGAGATAGCTAGTTGGCCCCTCCTTCAAGGAACTTATAGTTCAGTTTATGACTCAGTGTATTGATAATCTTTCCTCGTTGATATTCCAGGATGAAACTCCTGGCCACTGGTGGCTTTGTGATCAAGAAGACTAACATGTGCCCTGAAGCTGTGGCTGTAACCACAAATACATGTCAAGTGGGGGAAGGATATTTCTCTGTGTGTGCAGGCAGGGGAGGGGGTGGGCTTATGATGCATGGGCACCCCTTTGCCCTTTCCTATTCAGATTGGTGGTTCGTCCAGATCCTCTGCCCTAACCAGCCCCCACCCCCAACTGCTCACTCTGGCCTGCTTCATTGTAGAACAGAACTTCGAGTTGGTCCAGACCTCTTGTTTTCCCTCATGTAGCACAAGAGAACGAGGAGGCCAAGAGATTTGCTGAGGTTCAAGCTTTTAGGTCAGCAGTTCCCAAACCTTCAGCCCCATCACCCCTTTTTGATAATGAGTGCTTTGTGATGCCCTGAAGTGAAATGCAAAGGTATCATAAATCACCCACATACATGACTCTAAATGCCCCAGTGTGATATAGGGAGAGTAAGAGGTAATTGATGGAAAGGTGATCAGTACCTCAATATGTAAATACTCTGGGTCGACTGTAGTGGAGACACGTGAAGCCGGAGTATGCACGAGGCTGTGAGCATCACCGCGAGCGTGTGGCACCCAGTGTAGACTAACAAAGGTGGTTTATTAGTTTTTTGAAATAGACTCAGACACCCAGAGCAGCTTGGGTTGGTGATATGGTTTTCCAAGTAGGTGAAGAATCTTGGTAAAACTCCCCCCAAAGTATCACCTTCCCCCCAATTTATAAAGTATTTGCAGTCCTTGAAAATGCAACGTGTATCGAAACTACGTAAAAAATGTTTATCTCGGTGACAAAGCAATCCTAGCCCTATATCTTTTCCACTAGGAGGCTATAGTCTCTACATTTACCCAGGTTCCCCATGCCTACCGCAGGGCTCAGAACACACGGACCTGGAGCTGAGTTCCATGCCATGCTAGCAGGTTTCCTCCCCCTGGAGTAATTTTGGTTTTCATCACGCATCTATAGACACATGATACAACAGAAAAAAAAAAGAAAGTACAGCGTAGTAAAGCCAAAGTTAGAGTGATGTGTATAGTTCCTTTATAGATTTAAATGTGCAAATTTGCCACCATGGATGGTTATTTCCTTCCCAGTAGGTAAATGGTAGTTCTTTGGCAGCTGCCCATAGCCAGGGTTTGATAGAGGTCAAAGTGCACGTTTCAAGCCAGACACCCTTTTGCAGATGCAGCTACTGAAACATTCAAGGGTCAATAATAGTCAACAGTACAAATACTGTGTACAATGCCATCTAATACGTGTACAGTATTTAATCAACTATAGACAACTGGTGTCTTTCTCATTTACCTTCCACTTTGTTCACTGTTTGGTTGGACCATGGTTCTCTTTCAGGCTTTGGTAGGACACATCTTTCTAACTTACCTGCTAACCTTGCTAACTAGGTTTGTGTTCAGGTAGCAGATGTCCTTCTTTTTCATACTTAAATATGGAACTTCTCTGGCTCCTTTGCACCTGACTTAAGGTGGAAACACCTGAGAACATCCATAGCTCCCCAGATGGCTAGGCCTTCCCTCCTGCTAACCCCACAAGAGAATTTAGGGCTCCCTTCAGCTTTCTGGGCACTCAAGGTTCTCATCTGTTTCTCCTTTCACTGACAAACAGAGAAATAACAGAAGCCACCGATGTGCAGGGGAAGCCCAGATGTCCCCTCCGTTGTCAGTGTCATCCACTGGCACTTCCATCATTCAGACTTCAGCTGGCCCTCCTTATTTGCAAGTGTTGCTGAAATTTACTTGGTACCTGTAGAACATCGCCCACATTTTGGGCCTCTAACCCTAAAACTGCCTTTCTTTTAGAGAGAACCATTCTTCAACAGCCTGTCATGTTTCTTCTTAGCTGAATCAGATGTGAAGTGTCACATTTCGGGGTTTTGGGCAAATTCTGTTCCATCAACTGCACCCCTACTAACATGCGTGTTTTGCAGGTTAAGTACCTGCTTAGATTGGTGTTCTAAACCTTCTTTTTTCTCCTTTCCTCTATTTTTTTCCCCATACTTCGCATAGACTTATGTATTTATTATTGTAAAGATATGAACTAGAAACATAATGTAAATTATGTATGATTAATTTGTCTAATGCTTTCAGCTAACTTTAGAGTTGGCCTAAGGTACACTTTCCACCATCATATTTGATGGAAGCCAAGAGAATGTTCTTACTTCCTTCCTCAATTTTTAACAAAGCCTTCTTTTCTGAGATGTGGCTTCCTGCCCTATGATGTTTCTGTATTTGCTTGTCCCTCTGATCTCCCTTAGTTATAATAAGGTTTAGGTTGGGTTTGTCACCCTCTGATTCAAGTCCCCCAGTCTTTGGATATTCAGGTTTAATGCTTCCTGAAACATTTCCCAGTAATTGGAGATTTGGCTTGGGGTTCTTTGACAAGATCTCTTTGATTTATGGAATGAGATGTCAGGCTACTGTTAGTCATTTTTGTAGCTTGTTCCCATCAGAAGCCTGCTTTTCATGGCGGTGAATGTTCCAATGAATTACTATATAGCAAAAAGACAATGGTGTGGTTTTTTAGATACACTTCTTTTTTAGCCAGTAAAATAGCCTCCAGCCAGTCAGCTTGATGAGATGTCCAGTATACTCGTCCATCTGACCTTCTCCTAATCTATTGAGTAAATTAAGTATAGTTCCTTTAAAGTATTCCTTCTCCCATACTCCATCTGGGGTGAAGCCCACAGAGTGTGGTTGTGGCAAGGGAGCAATTTCTTTTCCTCAACTGATGCGTGTAAGTAGAATTAGGATATCAGAGAATTACCTGGTGACCTCCTTAAGGAGGCTGAACTGGACCCTGGAGACCAAATGCCTCATATCCCCACGTGATGATGACAGACATTTTTGCTTGATTATTTAGATAATTTCTCAAGTCCACCGTTGTTTGCCTGTCCAGGACGGGACTTGCCCTATTGGAGCTCTTGAGCATTTGCCATTGCTGAGGATGTTGATGAACCTGCAGGATGGGCAGGCTAGCTGAGCAGCCCTTGGCTGTCAGTGGCCCAATCCACTCTGGTCTGGTCACTTCCAGAACCGTGGAAGAGTAAGAGGGGTATCTTGTCTCCTGGACCAGGCCAGCAACCTTGAAGGTAGATTCTGAACTCTGAAATGTGCAAAAGAGCCCCAGGGAAGTCTCGGGAAGAGTTCTTTAGGATGTTCCCTGGTGGGATGACTTAGGAGAAGCAGAGCTGCGGACCCAAGGATTCAACTCTTTTGAATTCTGCCCTTCCAAACTTTCTCTTTTTATTTTCTCTGAAAACAATAATGGGGTTCTTTTAAAATAATAAAATATTCTGTGGCTCTTCCCTCCTCAAGTTCAGTTAATTTCACTTTTCAATCCCGCGTTCCCTGAACGCTCTCATCAGAGGCAGAACATCTCCTGAATTTGGTTCGAAGTGATTTTATTGCTGTGAGCAGACTTTTTCCTGGCGACCCACATCCTTGATTGGTTGCTGTTTCTGAGCACTCAGGATGGACGCTACAAAGGAGAAGCCAATCTAGGGTTCTCTCTCAATATAATCACTTAATGTGCAGAGCGATTGAGAACCAAAGCGTTTTAGCACCAAGAGGTAGAATGTTAGAACATGAAGACGGAGGAACGCATTTTCTTTTTAAGTTTTGTGCTGGAAACTATACATTAATAGCCCTTAGAGCTGCTCCCAGTTCATCTCTGGGGTTTTTGCTCTTTTAGGTTTAGTTTAAGGAGCTCAGGGAATATGAGCTTAGAATTACTTTTTTCTTACATTATCTAGGACTATGCTTTCTACAAAGGTAACCTCTAACCACACGGGGCTATTTAAATTTAAATTAATTAACTTTAAATGAAAGTTCAGTTCTTCAGTCACACTATCATCACATTTCATGGGCTCAGTAGTCACTTGTGGCTACCATATTGGCCGACATAGATGGAGAATATTTTCGTCATTGCAGCAAGTTCTCTTGGACAACACTGGTCTAGAAACCTGGAAGGCTCCCCCACCTCCCCTCGGTTAAGGTGGACCACCTTAACCAAGTCATCCCCCCCAGACGTGCCCCTTTGTCATGGGGGTAGTTGGATTTCAAAATGGGATGGTTTTGGATATTCAGTAAGAGTAACTCTATAGGAACATTTTCTAGAAAAAAAAGTTCTCACCTTTTCTAACCTTTTCTAATGGTAGCTCATAGATTGAATAAAGGTAGCAAGTGATTAGATAGTTACAATAATAGCTATTTTTGTTCCAGGGTTGGATCTAAATGCTTTACAGTATTAACTCTTTTCCTCCTCAAAATTAGCCGCATGAGGTGTGGTACTATGTTCCCATATTTCAGTTGAGGAAAGTGAGGCACAGAGAGGTTACGTAACTTGACCCAGGTCACACACAGCTAATAAGTGGTTGAACTAGCATTTGAACCCAGGCAGTGTAACTCCAGCTACCTCTCATATCTCTGCTAATGGCACCAGAATATCCAGAATGTTCCCCTCATGAGGGGAATAGCAACCTGGTCAGGAAACTATAGAAGACATGCTAACCAGATGTTCGGGCTCTTCTTGTTAACGTTAGCAGATTCTACTGAGTTTTCTGTAGCCTGGACAGAGTAAAAATATAACTGCTTCTCCAAAGAAAGGCATGGTACTTTAGACTGTTTGGGGAATGGCAAACCAGGGCCCACAGGCTACATCTGACCTACCACCTATTTTTGTAAATGAAGTTTTAGTGAGACACGGCCACGCGTGTTTGTTTATGCACTGTCTGTGTCTGCTTCCTCATTAAACTTGCAGAGCCGAGCAGGTGTAACGGAAATCATGTGACCCACAAAAGCTAAAATTTATTTTCTGGTCCTTGGCAAAAGAAGTTTGCCTACCCTATACTAGATCATATTCTCCAAGCATCTCAAGATAATTAGCCTCTCCTGTGAGCAATAGTGTCTTCTCGACATTGAAGAATGACCCCAAATTATCAAAAGGGACTGAATGATTGAGTATTTTCATTGCTATTCAATATTAATGTGTGTGGCCCCTGCTGTGTGCCAGCACACCCAAATCAACACTGGCACTAAACTTGGCATTCAGCCAATCCTCAAGTGCCCATGTTTCAGTGACCTGACTGTGCACTTCACCTGTGTCATTTCTGGTGGGTCCCTTAGTCCTCCCTGTATGCCCAGGGTCCAACCACTGTGACTTTTCCATCTGTGTCTGCCCTGGTCAGGAGCTGTGCGCACACAAAATGTTCACTTAATGCTGCTCTCACTTTAAGATCATGGTGGAATGAACTAAAATAGTAAGAAAATATTAAAATTAAAATTTTTCATATTTTATATTCCATTATGAAGTTAGAATAAATTAAATTTCTCCAAAATTTGTCTGCCAGACATTTTAAAAATAACTTTTTCCCCCTTATTATGAAAGTTATATATGCAGAAAATGTAGACGAGCCTAACCATAAGAATGAACATCTCCCCCACAAAACCCCACCGTCCAGAGGTAGCACTGTTAATATCTGAGTGAATAAGTTGTTTTGAAGAAGATTCTGCCACATACACAATATTTTCTTTTAACTCAATTTTTTTTGTCATTGAAAATGTCTTAGTAAATAGCATTTTTCAATGCTACATAATCTCATCATATGGCTATACCGTAATCGACTAAACCATTTCCTTTTTGCTGGGTATTCAGGTTGTTTCCAACTGTTTGCTATTATAAATAAAACATAATGTCTCTCTTTGTACGTGAACCTCTGGAATCAAATTCTCAGAAGTGCAATTACTGAATTAATGACTATTCACTTTTTTTTTTTTTTTGAGGAAGATTCTCCCCGAGCTAACATCGGTTCTAGTCTTCCTCTATTTTTTGTATGTGGGATGCTGCCACAGCATGGCTTGATTAGGGGTGTGTAGGTCCGCGCCTGGGATCCAAACCCACGAACCCAGGGCCGCTGAAATAGAACATGCGAACTTAACCACTACGTCACCGGGCTGGCCCCAAGAGTGTTAACTTTTTTTTTTTTCATGAGGAAGGTTAGCCCTGAGCTAACATCCAATGCCAATCCTACTCTTTTTGCTGAGGAAGACTGGCCCTGGGCTAAGATCCGTGCCCATCTTACTCTACTTTATACAGGACGCCACCACAGCATGGCTTGACAAGCAATGCATCCGTGTGCACCTGGGATCTGAACCCACGACCCCCGGGCTGCTGAAGCAGAGTGCGTGCGCTTAACCGCTGCGCCACCAGGCTGGCCCAAGGGTGTTAATGTTTTTAAAGCTTATAAGATGTACAAAAAAAGAAAAAGATCATATCATCTCTGACTTAATTTCCTCCCTGAAGCCAAACAAGACTGTGCTAGTTGATGTAATCCTACAACAAAGACTTATTACATATTAATGTTCAGAGACTTAATATTAAAACAGAGTGAAATGAAAACGGCAGGCAAACAGGAACTCTTTACAATGATGTATTTGCTGATCTGACATTTCTCTTAGGAACTTGATCCTTTTCCTACGGGGAGGGTGGTGTGAACGCCCAGATGTTTGCCTAGAGATTATCCTTGGGTTCCTTCCCAGAGTCCAGCAGAGTTTTCAAACTCAAATGGATGTAAGAATTACTTTATAGGATTGGACACCCCCGGGCCTTGACACCTGCTGTCCTTTCTCCAGGATGTCTCTTCCCCAGAGAGCCACATGGCTCATTGTCTGCACGCAGGTCACACACAAATGTCACTGCCCTCCTTCCCCCTGCTTCCTTTCCTGGATAGCTCTTATCACTCTTTATCACTGCCTGGAATTTTGTGTATTCACTTGTTTGTTGTCTGTCCCTGAAATCCCGAGGGCAGGATTTTCTCTGCCCTGTCCATTGTCTGATCTTGTTAATGTTATTCTGTTTCAGTATCTCTTACCCTTAGAGCTGTATGCATGTGGGGTTGTAGACAGTGTCACAGTGATTTGTGTCACAGCATGTCATTAGCTTCATCCCCCATATTTTGGTGTGAGTATAATTAGCCTTGGGGCATTGGGGGACGGCCCTGAGAAGGAAGCTGTGACATCAGGAGGTATGTGGACTCTGAGGAGGAAGGCCCATGGTGTTGGCGGGTATGGCTTAGTCTTTATTCATCACATTGGTTGGTTGTGTAAATCTGAACTCCAGGCCACTACTGGCACAAGCTGGTGGCACCTGTTCTAGGCTGCCGGCCTCTCCCTGTGTCACAGAGCAGCAGCGCAGGGTCCCTGCAAAGCCAGAGGGCCAGAGGTGCCCAGATTTGGTTGCACCTTGAAAGGCTAATGCAGTAAGGAAAGCACTGGACTTATGGGGTTCAACTTGGGCACAGGGAAGAGTTAAACTCAGGGGCTACGTGTTAACCCCAGTACTTCCCTTCCACATGGCACAGAAAACACTGTTAAATGTTAGTGATGATGTTTTGTGAGAAGTGTCACTTCGTGAACATGAACACTGTTAATTATTAAGAATTGCTTACAGTGGTCTCTCTGTGTTCAGGAGAGCTGTCTTTGCCACCATGACCGGCCATTGGGTCAGACATGGGTACATGGACAGAGTACCATCGATGCCTTTTCTCTTCTTTCTCCAGGTCCAGCACCTACCGCTCCAAGGGCTTTGACGTCACCGTGAAGTACACGCAAGGGAGCTGGACCGGCTTCGTTGGGGAGGACCTTGTCACCATCCCAAAAGGCTTCAACAGTTCTTTTCTTGTCAACATTGCCACTATTTTTGAGTCAGAGAATTTCTTTTTGCCTGGGATTAAATGGAATGGGATACTTGGACTTGCTTATGCTACCCTGGCCAAGGTAAGAAGAATCCAGGATCTACGTAAATCAAGTGATGGGATGAGATTCTGAAAACCAGTCATTGGAGGGGCCGACAAATGAGTCTAGGCTGTCAGAGACAGTGAGAACCTAGTGGTTGAAACAGACCAGTGGTCACACAATTAATTGTATTTCTGATCATTTTTAAAATTTAAGGTAAATGGCACAATTTACCAAGAACCTTCCTGCAAGATCTACTTATAGGATTCCTTTTTTTGTTTGTCCTTTGTTTTTATTTTAGTTGTATTGTTTAAAAATGTTAACAGAATCTGAATCACTTTGATTATGGTGTTTTTTAGGAGTTTTTATTAGGGTAGGATTAAAAGAAAACACATTTATTAAATTCATACCTTCGCACGAAGATGGAGCCTGCAGGTAACCCTGGAACATCAGCAGAGAGAGGTCTCGGCCCCCACCAGGCCAAGAGCATCCTGCTGCTTTTCTGTCACTCAAGAAGCCCTCTGAGGAGACACCTGGAGCCAGAATATGGGCCACTTGAAAATGTGCCTTGGAGATCACCAGCCATTCGAAGCAGTGATGTGCCAAAGAGGAAGTTGGGAACCCGTGCTCACATGAGCATCAGAACCTCCACAAAATGGGGAAAGATAGAGTTGAATGTTCTTCAAATATCTGTCCTTGGGCCGACCGAAAGAAAATAGTGTTGGTGTGCAGGAGGAGGGAGGCAGGCTTGCTCATGCGCTGGGAATTTCCACCAGAAGGGTTCCAGTGGCAGGAGGATTGGACGCCAGGGTGTGTCCCTGTGCTCTGGGAGACCGGGGCCAGTTTGTGGGTACTTCAGCAGAGTAGAAGAGGTCACCTCTCCTGCCTGTAACCGGACTCCACACCTTGGCCTCTCATTGTTCAGTCTCAGGCTTTGAGCCAGATTCAAGTGTGAAACAAAAAGGAAGCTAAGTGGCTACAGAGCAGCAGGCCCGGTGACAACAGAGCCCGCGCTGGTCCATGAGCATCCAAAAGGGAGGGCCTGTTTTCTCTCCCCCTGAGACCATTTGTTCCGGCTCAAGTTTACTAGCAAATGGTTCAGGGAGGTGAGGTGAGGATGGGGGTGAGGGGCCGTGGGCAGGGACAGTTCACCAAGCCTGTGGCTTCTCAAGGTGAAAGAAGAGCCCATCAGGCACTAGACTGAGAACATTACAAGATGCTGATGCCCTTGATTCTCACAACCTCCCCATGAGGCAGGCGTTGTAAGGCCACATTACCCCCATTTTAGAGATCTGCAGACTGAGGGTCAGAAAGGCAGCCAGAGCACAGATCCCAGCAGCACTCCTCATTCTGGCTGCAGAGCCCGAATGGGTTCTGGGTCCCCTTTTTCCTTAGTACGGTAGGGTGAGCTTAATGTGAGATTTGCAGACTGGTTATAACTTACATTGCTAAATATATTTTCACTGACAATGTGACCTTGGGCAAAACATTTCACCTTTTTGTGACTTTGAAAATGAAAGATGAGAGTATGGTGGATTTTGTGCTGATTATTTGGAAGATGGCAGAGTAAAGCTAAATGATCTGGAATTAACAGTATGTAAAACTTCCTTGAGAATAAACTATTTCGGGGTTCTTTTGGGAGTCCAGACTCCCCACATGACCTTTTATCTTTTCATCTATGAAATTCCAAGATTACCAACAGTTGGCTTCAGGTTCCTGGGTTTGAGGAGGCAGTAACAGGGTTCGTAGGAAGCATGGCTGGAAACAGGACTGGAAGGGCAGTCTGGGTTGGCGTTCCAAAGGTGTTTCTGAACTAGCTTAGCTGAGCGCTCAGTGGTGGTCACAGTGTGTGGTGGCCTCTGGTCGATCTCAGGTGCTTCCCACCAAGGATGTGCATCAGAACCACCTAGGCTCTCTTACACTGCAGATGTCTGGGTCCAGCTGCACACCTACTGAATCAGATTCTCTTGGGTTGGTCCTGGGCAACTGTGTGCTTTAAACCTCTCGAGGGATCCTGAGGCACAGTCCTGCTGAAGAATCACTCGACAGAATAATAGATCCTTTACCGTGTACCAGGCACTATTCCAAGCCCTTACTATGTATTGACCCATTTAAGCCCCAGAACAGCTCTTGGAGGCTACTATTATCCCCATTTTACAGATAAGGAAACGAAGGAACAAGTCACTCGGTTAAGTGGTGGAGCCAGGACCCAGTTCCAGATGGTGTTGACTTTCCTGCTTCTCAAGCAGATGGACTAAAGAACACCAGACTGGGTCACCAGCAGACCCACCCATTCCAAGACAGGGCTTCGTGTCACTCACAGACACAAACACAAAGTGTTTAGACAAAGATCACATATAGAGATTGTGCCAGATTCTGCCGGAGATTCCACAGAAGCTAAGAAGGAAGCAAGTAGGAGGCCACATACAAATGAACCAAACAAGTGGGAAGATTTATATATATTTGATAATAGGGCTGTAAGTCTCACTTCCTCCAGAATTATAGTTTTAGTTCTTACAGATAATAAATAATTGTTCCTATATTAACTATAGGTGATCAGACTATGCCTACAGCATCTATGCTGCTACAGTTATGTTTTCATCAAGCACTAACAACTCGTAGGGACTAACTCTACTGTGTCCCAGTTGTCAGAGCTAAATCTAACCTCAAGTCTATTACCTTCCGTCATGACTACCAGCACCTGAGGCCCACCCCCAACTCAGAACTGTTCACAGGCCATCCCTCTTCCTTTTGAGTCCTGGGGAAATGGGGGCGTCCTCTGAATGTATGGCTGCGTGTAAGGGAGGCACAGATCAAATTAGGTCTACTGCAATGTGGTAATGAGGAATAACAGGGTTTTTCACCTTCAGGAGTATAGTATTGTTCCTTTCCTGCTACTTTCCTGATCACCATAGTTCAGTAGACAGCTGGCAGAGCTAAGCCACCTCCCAGGGTCTGGGATCAGAGATGAACTGTCCTCATGGGTCATCATTTGTTTGAGGGATGACTATGACTGAAAGAAGTGAATACGAACTTTTTCTGAAGCTGCAGAGGCAGCTCCTAGAGACACTCCTCTCCTTACTCTGACGTGTCTAAGGTCAGGATCCACCACCTACCCTGGTAACCCACTTCCACCTCTTCTCACGCCCACCTCACAAGGCGGTCATGATGATGAATGCGACAGTCTCTTCATCGCTTCTGGAAACACTCTCTTATTGTTACAACAGAGCCGTACCAAAAGGAAAAATACCAAGTAGTAGGAAGTTCTGCTGGAGGTTTCCAAATTGTTGTACTTAATCATAAGTTTGTTTATTGTTTAACCACAAAAAAATTAAACATAAAGAAATATAATATTGTTTATCATGCCTGGTGTCCACGTTGGGTCCCTCCGTGGCCTCATTATGAGTCATGAAGCTGTTCTTCTTTTTCATCCCCCTGCAGCCATCAAGTTCTCTGCAGACATTCTTTGATTCCCTCGTGACACAAGCAAAAATCCCCAACGTCTTCTCCATGCAGATGTGTGGGGCGGGATTGCCAGTAGCTGGACCTGGTACCAACGGAGGTAGTCTTGTGGGTATCTTTTAGTCTTCAAGGGGTGAAAAATCACAAATCCGTGGGGCTGGTTTTTCTGTTTTATTAAGACCCTGATAGAAATAATTCAACATGTAGGCATACATCAGTACTGTAAAATTGTGTTAATCCTTGTTACAGAACCTTTACAAAAGTGGATAAAATTAGGTATTGGTTTTAATCTTTGCTAATCATCCTGCCATCTAAAAAGATGATTCTCATCACTTCCCCAAATTCCATTAAAGCTTTTTAAAATTTTCCTTTGAAAGGGAACTGGCATTGTGAGCGGGGGAGGGGTAAGTGAGAAACAATGGAGGGTTTGGTGAGGGGCCTTACTCTGGGTAGGGGAGGCAAATAGGTTGGGGAGGGACACCTGTCTGTGCTTTCTCCTCTCTCTTTCAACACACACAGACACACACACACACACACACACACACACACACTCGGAGCAAAAAGTTTTCTTTTGAAACAGAATGAAGGCCATCAGCACTAGATGTGCTGTAGCCAGAGCATCCCCTTGAGGGACCCTGCACCCGGACCTCTAAAGTAGGAAGTGATAAGGAGGATGCACAAGAAGGGCCCCTTTTGGTGTGGGTGCCGCTGGCCCTTTTGCTCTCTGACCATGAAAAACAGGCTCAGCAACTTTCATTTGCTAACAGTACATCTGCTCTTAACACCTATTTTACCCCCTTTTCAGGGGAGAGGGTAGCCTAGGATTTGTGGGGTAATGTTAGAAAGTTTTGCAAAATGAAGTTTTAATCAGGGAAGCTTTTTTGTTCTGCTTTCCGTGCAGATGTGTGGGGCAGGATGTCATCCTCTGTCTTCTGAGGAACTAAATTATTGTCGGTCTAGGTGGTTAACTATTTTATTGCATTTCTTTAGGGTGGAAATCTCCATATTGTAAAGCTGGAATTGTACACATTTCCTTTAGATAAGGGAGACCACCAAAACATCTTGATTAGACTAGGGCATAAAATTATTTGACCTTTGGATATGTGGCCCCAAAACATTCACTGTTTAATTTTCAAGCATATATATTTGTTTTATAATATCACAGTAAAGGGAAAGTACTGATTCAGTGAAGTTTCATCTTATGAGTCATACTTCTCTGTGTAGCTTGTTATATGCCTGCATATTTTTTCTCTTATACATGTAAATATGTTCCTTCCCAGGTCTTGGGTGGAATTGAACCAAGTCTGTACAGAGGAGACATCTGGTATACCCCTATTAAGGAGGAGTGGTATTATCAGATAGAAATCTTGAAATTGGAAATCGGAGGCCAGAGCCTTAATCTGGACTGCAGAGAGGTATTTACACTGTGATCTCTTTGTGTCTACCTGTCTGTGTGTGCCTGGGTCACTTAAATATTACAGCTGGGACCTGACTATGAAATCAGAAGGTACATTGCTTACAAGATAAATCAGATTCATGACGTGAAAGGTTACAAGGCCTTTTTGTATGGCAAGTTTAAATCAGTGACCCCCCGCCCCCACAAAAAATATTGCTTCCTTACAACTACTCGGCTTAATAGGGAAAAATTATCATAAGATGGTGAATGAGGAGAACTTTCTACAGTTACACCGTTCACCATTCATCTTGGCCCGATGGTCCCTGAACTCTGTTTAAGAGGATGATATAAACAGGTTTTTATCAGTGCAAGGGGACAAAAAATAAGCAAAATGAAACCAAAAATAAATCATCAGCTTTATCCTCTATTCACAGCTAACCCCCCTTTCCCTGCAGCAACAATTCTTACTCGAAGAAAAGTTATGCTCTAAAGATGTGCGTGGCTTCCTGGTGCTAAAAGGAGGCAGATGTGCAGAGCTGTGAAACCAGATCTCTTATTAACCTTCTTGACACCCTCTGACTGCGTTTCAGCTTATTTCTGGCACGTAATGACATGATGAGGAGGAGGACTTGAGGCAGCCTCAGTCTTCTACAACATTTTCGGGATGGTTTATAAAAACCACCAACATTTCATTATATTTCTACCTGTCACCACTTCCTTTCATAGTAACCATCACATTCCTCCATAAATTCTCATATACACGGATGCCTCTGAAAAACCAGTCAAATCTTCATGAAGTGATGGTTCATTCCACGGTGAGAATGTTTCAGTCCTCACATCTGTTTATTGTCAAAAGGCACTTATTTTCTGATAAAGAATCCAATGGTAGCATCAAATGTGAGGGCCTATAATAAAACACAAACTGTGTGTGTGTGTGTGTGTGTGGTTGTGTGTGTGTGTATTAGAGAGTATAAGCATATATTTAGAGGTTTGATTCTTAGATTCTTGGTTCTTTCCTGCCCCCCCAATAGGCCGCCCACCCCACAAAAGAACAAACAAGACCCGGAACATCCCACCACAACATTTCAGCTTGCTACAGGCCTTTCATATATTTTGTTTTCTTATGTATACAAAAAGTGATAATTTTCTGAACTAGCTCATATTTAAATTAACTTTGTTTCTAAACTGAAAATAATTTTACATTTAAAGAGAGTAAGAATAAATTGGTATATTTCAATTTCTCGAAATTCTTCGTTCCTTCCCCCTGCTACCTAGCAACACCTTATTTCCTTTTGACCTGAGTGGTGTATTTGGTCCTGACTCATGGATTTGCCTTAAAAGCGGGAGGATTACATTGCCCATGACTTATTCCATTCCTGGGTGGCCTTGCTCGTAGTTATGTCCCTGGTGGTTGGAGTGGCTTGTCTTGGTGTTGGCCCGCTGACCTCCGTTCTCCTGACTTGGCCCCATAGAGGATGGTGGAGGTGAGGACAGGGCTGGCAATGCCTCTGTGTGTGTGTGAGATTCTCTCACTGTATCTAGCTCAGGTTTCCTTCCAAATGCAAATATCGGGTATAGAAAAACTACCCTTCCTTCTTCTCTTTCTCCATTAGTGGGATAGTAGAGAGTTGTTTTTGTATGATTGGTGTAAATGGCCTTTAATGTGTCGTTTCAACCTCTAAAGACAAACGGATCTTCCTTCTTTGCCCCTGGGGGCTCCTTGACAAGGGAATTTGGACATCTCCAAATAAGAGAAAAGCGCTGCCTTGGGAGGGCTGTTGATTTTGGTCATGCCACTTCCCTTTCCTAGCCTCAGTTTCCTTATCTGTGAAGTGAGACTGTTGGGTTAGAAGATCCTTAGTTCCCAAGTTCCGAGAATATAAGATGAACTGTAGCCACCGATGAGGTCCCAGGGCTGCACGAATTTGTACACAGCAGATGCACAGGGGTGGCGGCCTAGAACCATGTGTTGCTATGGAGTGCCACGTCACTCGTGTGCCTTCTCCCCCCATTCTCCCCCATTCTAGTACAACGCGGACAAGGCCATCGTGGATAGTGGCACCACACTGCTGCGCCTGCCCCAGAAGGTGTTCGATGCGGTGGTCGAAGCCGTGGCCCGCACGTCTCTGGTGAGTCCTCAGGATGCTGAATCTTGGAGAACGAGTCATGACCACATGCTGGGGAGTGTTACTGTGTGTTATTCTAGTAGTCTCCATCTGAGTATTATGAGGAGTTGGAGTTTTTTCTTAACTATTACTTATTAAGTTCACAATCTTATTAAGTTCACAATCTTATTCTTTGACATTAACCAGCAAATAAGTCCTTCACTTTAACCTCAGAGGACTTGGATCTGAAGGTGCAGTGCTTTTTAGTATTTCAAATAACAGTGTAGTTGGTGTAGCACTTTTTTTTTAATCTAAGAAAAGAAACACTTGGTAATATACTTCACTCGGGCCTCCATCTCCACAAGTTCTGTCTCCACGATTCAACCACCTGTGGATGGAAAGGCCTACGATGGTTGCGTCTGTACTGAACACATACAGACTTTTTTCCTTGTCGTTATTCCCTAAATAATACAGTATAACCACTATTTACATAGCTTTTACATTGTATTAGGTATTACAAGAAATCTAGAGATGATTTAAAGTATACAGGAGGGTGTGTATAGGTTATGTGCAAATACCATGCCATTTTATATGAGACTTAAGCATCCACGGATTTTGGTGTCCACAGGGGTCGTAGAACCAATCCTCTGCAGATACCAAGGGGCAACTGTATGTTAAAGTAAATAGTAAACCAGGCATATGTTTGTAGTCTTTAAAACAAAACAAATAAACCAAAAACCTTACTCCTTTTTGGCCTTCATCCAAGCCATGCTGGGATTTTAATTCTTACTTTTGTAAAAGAATGTAGGGGGCCGGCCCCGTGGCTTAGCGGTTAAGTGCACGCGCTCCGCTACTGGTGGCCCGTGTTGGGATCCCAGGCGCGTACCGTCGCACGGCTTCTCTGGCCATGCTGAGGCTGTGTCCCACATACAGCAACTAGAAGGATGTGCAACTATGACATACAGCTATCTACTGGGGCTTTGGGGAAAAAGAGGAGGAGGATTGGCAATAAATGTTAGCTCAGGGCCCGTCTTCCTCAGCAAAAAGAGGAGGATTGGCACTGATGTTAGCTCAGGGCTAATCTTCCTCACAAAAAAAAAAAAAAAATGTGGTCCCCAGAAGGCAAACGTCCATCAGGCAGATATAATAATTACCTTATGGTCATTGCTGAAATACAGTTAAAATCATGGTCGAGGACGACATGCCTCTGGGGGACCTGGCTGACAGTATTCCCAGTGTGACCCCAACTTGCCAGTTAATTTAAGGCAGCAGCATGGACCAAAGGGCATTGATTGGAAGGAAGACAGCTTCGGAGGTCAGACGGAACTGAATTTAGTCCAGTTTCTGCCACTTATGAGATGAGCGCCTGGGAGAAGGATATTGTGCCCTCTGAGAGCCTCCATCTTCATCTGCGGGTTGTTGTGAGGGCTTGGGGTGACATGCCTGGCACAGTGGGTGCATGGTAAAGAGGAGCTTCTATTTAATGTCCAAACCACGGCTCGACTACTATTTGTTTGGACATGAGATTCACATTTTTCTCTTGGGTGTTTTCATAAGCATCTGTCCACGCAGGGCTACCCTCGCCAGGTCACCAACAATGAGTGTTTCCTGCACAAAGCCTTTATCCTGGTGCTAACACAGGGCTGACTATGCCACCGCTCTGCTGGGATGGCTGAATTCAAAAAACAGTTGATAGGAAAGTGCACAGCAGCTGCCTTGATACAGGTGACAGCAGAAACATGGAAAGAAGAGAGGCCTGTTGGTTGTCCTGAACCAAAACTTCAAAAGTCTAGAACTGTGGTGGGAAGAACAGCAGGCAAACCAAAAGGATGCAGAGGGGAAATGAAAAAGAAATAACACAGAGGCCCTTTTTGAACTAAAATCTTCAAGGCAGCAGCCTGGAGCAGCTGCAGCCAAGAGCAAAGCCCCTACCTTGTCTGATTTCTGCTGAATCAGAGAAAATGGCAGGTAGTGTTTTGGTGCCTTACATTTAGAACGCTGGCTGAAAATCAGACCGTGCTTGAAATAAGGGGCAATATGCTGATTTTCTTCAGTAGTGAAAATGTCCTCAGCAGAATTAATGTGAGCATCTTCAAATTTAATATTCCGAGCTATAAATGTCTTAGACTGTCCCAAGGACACGCTTGTAACGTCACCGTGTGACTCCAGCAAGCCCTTGACCAACCCGGGCGTCTGCGGAGTCTGAATTCAGCCCTCCTCCAAGCCTGAGAAAGCGGGCGGCCCCGACAGGCATTAGCCCTCCTGAGGTCATGGCCGCATGTGTTCAGCAGCGACTCTAAGAAAACCACGAGGCAGGAGGAAGGAGATGACGAAATCTGTTTGCCTTGTCTAAAATTATTCTCTGATTTCAGTGCCTGCATCAGGAAGGCTGTTTGTCTCGGGCAGGGAAAGCTCAACAAGGTGGATGGTGTCCGTGTCTCATTCTGTGGGGACCAAAGATGTGTTTGTTCTTCTTATCTCCTGGGTTCATCTCAGCCAGCTCTCTTGGCTTGGGTTTTCTTTCTAACTAAGGAAAGGGCTGGCTTTGGAGAGTTAGACACAGTACAAAGGTTGGGCTCTCTCTCTTGGCCTGGATTGTTTAGATAGGACTTTAGAAATGAATGATTTGTAGGTTTGTATTTTGAAATGAGCCTGATGGGGAGTTTTGTGTACGGCGGAGGCCTGGGATCCCTTCCTGCCCAGCCACGGCGCCCATGTAGCTGGGTCCCAGCGCCTCTCCATCTGTAAAATCCAGAAGCAGGATGACACCCACTTTAAGATGACTTCTGACTTTAGAACTCTGCAATCTGAGAGTCGAAACTGTCCGCCAAGGGCACATGGCTCAGCCCCTAGGGAGGCCTTCCAGACTTACAGTCACCTCTTTGGAGGCAGACGGTCCCCCATCCAATTCTGTGCTGTGTCCCTTAGGTGAGTTACATGGCCCCTCTGAGCCTCACCTCATTCTTCATCTGCAAATGCAGCTTGTCATAACGCCCACGCTGGAGCTCTGTGCCCTCGGTGCAGGCCCAGCCACCCTTAGATCTTCCTCGAATCCAGCAAAATGACTGCCCCGCCCCTTATCAACTCATCTGGCAAGGGGTTCATTCCTGTGATGCATATTTCAAATCGACAACTTTTATAAAAGGTTAAAATATATTAATGGCAGCATTAGTGTGCCCTGTAGTCTCTTCGCCCACCTACAATGGACAAAGAGACCTCAGGGCATTTTCCCCCCATTGCCCTGGGAGGGGGGTCGGCACCTGCCATGTGTGGTTGTGTAGCACGTGGCTCTCACTCAGTGTTCATCCCCTGACACCCACAGTATTCTCAGTTCTTGTCCTGCTTCGTCTCCACAGCATCCCTGATCACCTGGCTTCCTCCATGGAGGGTCTCTTGGCTTCTCTAACACCCTCCTCCATTGATGTCTTCCATCCTGGGCCCCTCTTCCCAGAGGTCTCCTTTGCTGGCCCATTTCTTAGGGTGGGTCCTAGGCACCTCTCTGCTCCCTGAGCTGCCTCCTAAGCAACACCACCTGCCCCTCAACTCAACCCATGTGTCTCTTCCTCAGGGATGCTCCCTTGACAGACACCCCTTTCCTCCCAGCACACATCTGCACCCCGGCCCCATCACATACACCTCCAGCTCTGACCTGAGCAGGGCACTGGGCTGGACATGTGAAAAGAGGCACAGCCACCACAGTCCTCCCCTCTGGGAGCTGTAGGCACGGGACAGGCTCTGCTTGGGAACCTTTGCTGGGCCTGGCGAGATGGTGTGGGTGCAATCTGTGATTAACTTGCAGATTCAGCAACTAGTGGACATGCGCGGGTGGCATCGCCTTCTAGTCCCCTGATGAGAGGCACAGGTGGACGTCTTGTGTTCTTGGCCAATAATCTTTTCCTATAAAGATTTCCTGAGTCTCTCCTATGGGCTAAATGTTAGCACTACAAGGGGAGGCAGACAACAGACATCTGTCCTTCAAGGGCTCAGATCCTAGCCAGAAACAAGTTAACCAATAACACCAATAAATACAAAACGACAACTGTTATAAAGAGAAAGGCCAAGGAGGAGAGAGACACGGTGGGCTACCAGTATTATGTGGGGCAGTCAGGGAGGGCTTCCTGGATGAAGTGGCCTCTGGGCTGAGATCTGGAGGAGGAGAAAGATGTTCCAGAAGGACAGGGAGCCCACACAGGGCTCTGCATCAGGAGAAAACTTGCTGGGCCTACGGAATTCAGAGAAGTGATGCCAGAAAGGGCCTTAAGGGCCACATTTAGGATCTGGTCTCTCTTCTAAAGGGTCGTTGCCCACTACTGTGTGACCTTGGGCAAGGTACTTCACCTCTCTGTGCTTTGGTTTCCTCATCTGTAAAGCGGAGGGGATAATGTCACTTACACTCATGGGGGTGTTTGAGGATTAAATAATTAGTGTTGCAAAGGGCTTATAACGGAGCCTAAAACCATAAGTGCTCCACGTGCCTGAGTAATGTGAGTAATTGTTATTTAGTCATCACTGTTACTCTTCCAGGGGACTCATGTCTCCACTGAGCTGTCCAAATGAAACATTGTTGATCCTTGTGGGCATCTGGTGAGGCTACTCGGAGAACTGGGAGCTGCTTCCTGTTGATGTGCCAGACTAGTCATTGTCTCTCACACGATCCTGTTTTGTCTAGATTCCAGAATTCTCTGATGGTTTCTGGACTGGGTCCCAGCTGGCGTGTTGGACAAATTCGGAGACACCTTGGTCTTACTTCCCTAAAATCTCCATCTACCTGAGAGCTGAGAACTCCAGCAGATCATTCCGTATAACCATCCTGCCTCAGGTACGAACTCGGACTGGTGCTTTTCTCTGTTTAACATGGAACATACAAAAGTAAAGCACTTCATGCATGATGCGTGTCTTCAGATATCACTCCTGCATTAGATGTTGATTGCCACAATAATGCTGCGTAACAAACAACCACAAAACCCAGTGGGTTTAATCAATGGGCATTTATTCCTGGTCATGGGTCTGGGCAGGTCTGCTGGGCTCAGCCAGGCTTACTCAGGTGTCTCTGGTCAGCCAGTGATTGGCCTCAGTCTAGGCTGGTCTAGGATGGCCTCACTCACCTATCTGGTGGCTATGTCAATGGAGGGGGGCGCCATTGTCTCTCACTGTCCAGCAGCTGACCCACACAGTGGTGGCAGGGTTCCAAGAGAGAATAAACACTTGGGGCCCCTGGAGTCTAGGCCCAGAACTGGCCACTATCTCTTGCCCAGTGCTGCCCATACAAGGCCGAGGCCAGCCCAGATTCCTGGGGTAGAGAAGTAGATGCCACTTCCCAATGGGAGGAGCTACAAAGTCACATTACAAGGGCATGACTACAGGCAAAGGTCAAGAATTAAAGACATTTTTGCAACATCTACCAGAACACCAATATATATGTTTTTTCCTATTTTCTTATAAATAAGGAATAAAACTGGATTCTCAGGGATGAAGACATCCTTTTCTTCCATATTCAGTAAATCATTGGCTCCTTCTTCTTCCTAAGCATCTGAGTAAGCAGACTAAGTTCTGCCTTCCTTAGTCACGTCTCTCTCCTCTTCCTCTTCCCTCCTTCCCATAGCCCTCACTCATGTCACTCATGTCCCTTCCCCACCACTTCAAGAACGTCCCGAGTACCCTCTGTGTATCCCAAGTCCCCACATTCTCTTCCTGTTAAAACTATTACCAGATTAATCTTCCTAAACCACAAGTCTCGACCCAGCCTCCCTGCTCAGAGCGGTGAGCTTGTCCCCACTATTTAAATGCTGAAGGACTGATTCCCTGGTATGGCTTCCCATGACCCTGGATGCTTCCTTGCTCGCCAGCTACCCCCTGGACCCTCCACCCATTGGTCACTGTCCTCCAGTGCTTCCTGCCTGCTCCCGTCTCCTAACCTTTGCTTCCACCAACCCCCTGCCTGAAATGCCCTCTCCTCCCCACTCCGCCTGTGCTTCCAAATTCTTCCCATCCTTCAAGACCCGGCTCAAACAACTCCTCTTTTGTTGAACCTCTGCTGAGCAGAATAACCCATTTGTGAGTTGCCCTTCAAACTCAACAGCACATTTTCTAGTCTACTCATCTGGCGTGAGATCATATCTTCAGGAGATATGCTATGCTGTTGCCTTGTTCATCTGACTTCTATTTTCTTAAAACACATACACACACATATTTCTTCCTCAATTAAATTTTTAATTCCTCCAGGATGAGAACCACGAGTTTTAAAAATTATCTTTCCTTCCCTAGCACTGCCATGCAGTGGAGGGCGGTGCCTAATAACCATTTGTTGAATGGATAAATCAGCGTGTCTTTGTTGTGATTTGGTGAAATTGGCAGAAAGGGGTGGGATTTGGGCGATAGGGAAGGAGGAATAATTGCAGAAGAAAAAAAAGTAAATGATAATCCTGCCTTTACCGCATTTCCACCTTTCTGTGTGGGGATGTGCATTCCAGAAATAGAGAGTGGTTGGGGAAAGGATTGGAAGCCTCAAGACAAATACAGCTCGACAGAGGACACACAGGCTGAGCACGAGAGGCTGGAGTTACACCCTCAGCCCTGCCCTTGACTCACACTGTCACTTTGAGCAAGTCTGTTAGCCCTTTCTGTGTCTGTCTCATTAACAATAAAGGAGAAATAATCATACTTGCCAAAGACATTTTCAAAAGACTGCAGTATCCTTGGATGAATGGCACGGCATAGAGTGATGTTAGAATGATATGTTTGCAGCATCTTTGAAATAATGTGCTCTTTATGATTCAATTTTGGTCTGTCGAACAGCAAAACGTGGACATTGTTTCGTCAATGTGTGGTAACTAAAGTTGAAATCTACCTTGAGGACAAAGGTGAATGTGTACTGGTAAACAAATGGCACGTGGGTTGGTTGGCACAGTCAGCAACTCATAAGAAGCAAGAGAAAGAAGCAGGCATTCAGGGGAAATGTAGTAACACCAGGCGGGGAATAGCCATCAGAGCTGAAGCTTCACCGGGGATCACAACTGCTTTTAGGACTGAGCCTGGGTGAGCACAGGAATATTATGAGGGAAGGTTGGGAGTGTTGCATTTAATTTGCATATCTCTACATAAGAATTCAGTATTCTTATCCCTTATGAGGCTGTAGATATTTTTTGGTTGACTTGGACATGTTCACTTTTTTGATTTTTAAAAATCTGCTTTCCCTGTTGTTTTCCTGATTTCTTATTCAATGTCCTGTTCCATTTTCTTTTCATTGCCATGTTGGAAAGGATTTAGCTCGCTGGCAGTTGTGAACGATCACCTGATGAGAACCTCATAAGTCCTATGAGGCTTATGCCAGTGACACGCCCCTTAGGGTCAGCACTTGGGGGGTCATCTCCTAACACCACAGCTCTGCCTGCCCAGCCTCCTCCCTAATCCCTTTAGGGCAGTCACCAGGGGTGCTTGTCACCAAAGGTTTAGAATGGGGCCCCTACCCAGGACCTTCCAGGCATCAGCAGTAGTAGATAGGCAAATGATTACTAGTACAAAAAAGTCAGGTCAAAGGAAATTATCTTAAATTTTGCCTGTCCCCAACACTATTTTCCAGACATACAGGGGCTGGACCCTGTTTGCAGCCCCAAACTCTAGCCCACAGGCGAATTCTGATTTTTTTTTTCACATAACCCTAAAAACGTAAATAGTTTCAGTCTAAATACCACTGGTTTGTCAGTTTGTGCTATTTTAGTTTAAGGCAGGCAGTTTATTCCGAGATCCAGCAATACTGCTGCTTTCCCAACATGTTACAAAATTTACAGCCTGGAACTTTTATTGCAAGTCGGCTGGGACACACATAGGAAGGACAGAGTAAAAGATACAAATTCAGTTTTCATCTTGTTTGCATCAGTATCATCAGTTGCATCATGTTTGATAATTGTTTGGGATTTATTATGGAATTAGTTCATTCTAAGGTAGGAGTGTGTGTAGATATGTGTGTGTTCATGTACATTCCTACGTCCTGCTTATGGAACCTTAAATGAAAGTGTTTCGGTGGCAGCTAAGTGTCCCCCACCTTTTCCTAATTTAAGTGGATCCTGAGAAGTTGGGGATTTCATTTAACACAGATCCAGCTTAGCACCACTCATTCACGTGACCCACATGTATGGAGGCCCTCCTATATGCCTTGCATGCACTAAATGCCTCAGTTCCAAGAATATAGTGAAGAACAGAATGGTTCCATGCCTTGATGAGGGTTTACAGACCATCAGTGAGAGGTTCTCACTGCCGGAACAGTTCTCCGGACACAGCAGCTGCTCGATGTCTAGCTGTGTACTTGCTCACCTCCCTGCCTCAAAACCCTCTTCCCCTAATCATACCTGCATGTGGCAAGTGCAATGACCTTCATCTTCTTCAGGTGTTGGCTTTATCACATACGGTTAATCCAGCAAGACTTCTTTTTTTTGTGTGTGTGAGGAAGATCAGCCCTGAACTAACATCCATGCCAATCCTCCTCTTTTTGCTGAGGAAGACTGGCCCTGGGCTAACATCCATGCCCATCTTCCTCCACTTTATATGGGACGCCGCCACAGCATGCCCTGGCAAGCAGGATCGGTGCGCACCCGGGATCCGAACCTGGGCCACCAGCAGGCGAGAGCACGCACGTAACCGCTATGCCACGGGGCCGGCCCCCTCCAGCACAACTTCTGATTTCCTTTTCTGTTCAAATTTTAAATACTGTTCGTGTGCTTCCCAGTCCTAACGACCACTGCTCTGCCCCGCCGTGGTGATCTTCGGGTTGCCTCCTACCTGGCATCGTCTGCTTCAGAGTCATCACATGGCAGCCCCTCCCTGCTGGTCTCCCTGTGGTCTTTGCTGCTCCCTCCAAAATCACCACCTCCCCAGCCCTCTCACACGCCCTCCAGCCACGAGGCCCAGGACTCTGTCTATGTGAGTCGTGCCTTTTTCCTCCAAGTCTTTCTTCGTGCTTTTGCCCTTCAGGGGAAACCATTACTCAAAAGGTCTTTTGTCTCATTTATTTTACGCTTTATTGCTTTCTTTAAAATATTTGGCATTTTGTCATACTAAGCCACTCTTTTCTTTTAATTGCCTACATTTAAATACTTTGCCATTAAAAAACAGAGGGATTGTTATTACTGATATGATACTGATTTGCTCGCTAATTGTTTTTTAAGTTTTGACTCATTTCCCCACAGACTCTGGCCTCCAGGGAATCTCAAGGGCCTGATCTTGTGTTTATTTAACACTGCACAGCACCTGCAAGAAGTGGTCCTAACACATGTCAGAGCTGCTTATCTGTTGAGCTGTGTCTTCTCTCTGATTCTGATGGCTTCTCCCTCTTCTACGGTGGAAATCATCCTACCTCCATCATGCTGCCTACTTTGAAGTTCTCTTTGGTAGAAGATGACACCGTCTCTTAGGAAAGATGGCATCCTGGGGCCAGTTAGGAACCACTGCAGTAGCTCATGAGAGAAGAGGATGATAAAGACCTGGACCAGGGTGGTGGTGATGGAGATGGGAGAAGTGATCAGATTCAGATTCAAAGGAAGGCCTGCAGGCTCTGGTTATGGTTTCGACGTAGGGTAAGAGGTACTGACCAAGTGCTCTAGGGCCTGAGTAACTGGGTGTATCATGGATTCACTGAGACAGAGAACCTTGAGAGAAGAGCAGATTGGGGGCGATATCCAAAGTTCATTTTTTAAAGGTTATGTTTGAGAGGCCAGTTGAGTGCCAAGTGGGCAGGTAGACATAAGACTGTGGAAATGGCAGCAAAGACCTGGGCTGGAGATAAAGATTTGGGAGTCTCAGCACAGAGCACACCGGTTGTACTTAGGGCCATGGGGCTGCATGGGTCACCCCAGGGAGGAAAGATAGAGAGGAGGCCAGAGCACAGGAGGTCTCTGATGCTTATAGGTGAGGAGGTGAAGCAAACTCAATACAGATACCTGAGAAGGAGCATCCAGTGAGTTAGGAGGAAGGAGAGAGTACCCTCTCTTAGAGGGCAAGTGAAGAAAGAGTTTTGAGGAGGACAGAGTTAGTTTGTTCATATTACCAACAGATGGGGCCTATTGGAGCACCTCCCCCTCTACGTTTACTTACCTGCCTCCCCCGTAGATGGGAAGCATCTCTGTCATTCATCCTTGCATTGCTGGTACCAAGGACAGTCTCTAGGCCATGTTAAGTGCTCAGTAAATAACTGGTGGGTGGATGGATAGATGGACGAACAGACAGATGGACGTCTTCCGTGTGGGTGTACCTATGTTCCGTTACAAGTGGTATACATATTCCTGTCATTTTCAGTGATGTTTATCACCATGCTCATAATCTCAACTCCCGCATGGCAGAGTGGATATCCTCCTCTTTCTTTCTGTAGCTCCCCCTAGCACCTTGGAGGGTTCTGAGCACGCTGTGACCTCCACGATGCTGTGATGTTGCCTGATTCGTGCTTTTCTTGTTTGTTTGCTTTTTCCTCTGAAATGAACAGCTTTACATTCAGCCCATGATGGGGCCTGGCCTGAATTATGAATGTTACCGATTCGGCATTTCACCTTCCACGAATGCGCTGGTGATTGGTGCTACCGTGATGGAGGGCTTCTATGTGGTCTTTGACAGAGCTCGGAAGAGGGTGGGCTTTGCGGCAAGCCCCTGTGCAGGTAAGCAGTTCTTCCTAGGACAGGGAGCCCTAACTAGAGTACTCTGTGTCAATTAACTAACTTGGAAGCAATTCTTGATAACAAGTCAGTTGCTGTTGAATTGTTTCTCTCCTGCCCATCATCGGTGATCAAAATCCTCTCAATAAAGTGTACTGTGGGATTGCTAAGAGCAATAAGTGAGATAATCCATGTAAACCTTTCAGTCCAGTGCTTGGCACATGGCAATGCTCAGTAAATGTGGGTCATTACAGTTCTCTCCCATATTAAACTTAAAATGGCTTCTTGTACTGGGAATAAAAAAACTCTGTGGGGCCTTAGGGATGAATTATAATTTTTTACAGTGAAAGCAAAAAGAATATAGAAGACAATTCATAGATAAGATGTGTGTATTTTTTTTCCTTAAAGAAATCCTCGTCATGAAATAAGAAGTAAACACCTGTCATTGCTATTTCTCGAAATCCTAAAATAATGAGACCAAGGAGCCCATTTTTCTCATAGAATTCCTTTGAAGAGATGGTATGAGGAAGACACAGCAGCAGGGTTCTGCCAGTCTCACTTGAGGATTGGGCAGGTCTTCAGAGAAACCAGGAGAACACAACAAAGTTGACAGGACGGTTAAACCCCTGAAACCTGGAAAATGTCTTCAGATTTAATGGTTTGCTTGAAATGGAGTGTTCCCACAGCACACATTTTAGTGGGAGGATCAGCCCAAGTTAGCAAGGAAAAGGCAAATCATAGAAGTGGGCATGAGATTGAATTCTGGAGACGAGCAGAGAGAGTATGCAACAGGTAAGTGGCCACCAGGGCTAGAGCGTTTCAAGCTAGAATTTCAAAGGACTGAAAAAATTCTGGTACATTGGATTTGGGGTCAGGAACAGAATGAGATCCCAGAGTTGTGCTGGTAACATGCTAAGGGAGAGGAAAAAATATGCAAATGCAAGGTAGAGAAAGAACTGATGACAAGGAGGTGGCACAGAAGAAAATTGCAGGGTGGGGTCGTTGTGAAATACAAGACCACCATGAATGAAGGAAAGGAAATACGAATTTGATGAAAAAAGCCTTAAATATTAGATCTAGTTGTAGGACAGACAGGAATGCTCACTGACCATGCTGGTGGCCTCAACTCTGACCAGACCTCACTGTGATCTAGAACCAGCTGAAAAGTTTGGAGGAGAGCCACGGAGATGAGGGTGTGATGGCAAAATGCCAAATGATCACTGGTAATTAACTCAGTAGGGAGAGTTTTCAGTTATTATTTCTCACTACCTAAATCATGGTCTTAAAATGGGAATTCTGGACAAGAAAGCAGGTAAGTGATGCTTCATATCATTGTTTCAACATACTGTCATTCCTGAAAAGCAAAATAATAATTTGGAGACCGGAAGAAGAGAAATAGTGAAAGGAAAAAGTTACGTCTGGAATATTAGGCCAGTTCATATTCCATATAACTAAAATCATCCCACCCCATGTACACATTTGATAGGTTGCGATATAGCTTCTTAAATAGGATGTCGACTGCTTTGACTTTGTATTAGTGAACAGACTCAGAATCCTTGAGACGTGTCATTTTTTTATCTTAGTTGTGAGTAAATAAATGTGTACCTGTCAGATGTGCATTAGCTCCTCCAGCCCATCAGTTCATCATCGAGGGAGACCTGGGGCTGTACAACCAGAAACTACTGTATCTCCCAACTGTGAATATTTTACTTCTCTTAACCCAGAGAATCTGAGAACTAAACCAATTTTCCCCACAATTTCTGTTGTCTTGTTAAATACCATTGAAGCAAGGGCTACTTGCTTTAAAGCCGTAGGGCTACTATGGCAACAGCCGGTACACGGTCCACTTTACTTAGTACCACGGACAGCGTAATTACCGTACCTTTCCTAAGTGGATTGCTGTTGGACATGGTTTAATATTAAGTGTCTCTAAGCAGAGAAACATCTTTTCCTGCATTTCATCATGAATTCTTTGTTAGGTGCTCTTATGTAAGTTTTTTGTTGCTATTTTTTAAAATATTTAAAGTTTTGGTTCTTGAACAATAGATTTTACTAACGGTGGGAATACACACGGCTGTGTCTCCTCTTCACTGCAAATTCTTTAGCCATTAAAGTAATCACTTCGCTCAGGGCTGCAATTAGGAGCGAGACAGTGGTCTATAGCACCATAATAAATGGAATAGATAGCTGGCCTTTTTTCTTTTTAAAAGTGTTTATTTTTAATTTATAACATGTTTGATAATAACAAAATGTTTTAAGTTGCAGGAAATCATGTATTATGTACACACTTATAGAACATCCAGATTTAACAAATGCTAACATTTTGTCATATTTTCTTCAAGAATTTGTCATAGAAATAAAAAATAAGTATAGCTAAAGGCCCACCCCACCACTTTCCCCAGAGTTACCCTTTATCTTGATATTGGTGTATATTCTGTTCTTAATTACTGCACACTTATAATTTCACTCCCTAGTTATGAGTACCTTGGATTCATTATCTATTGCTGTGTAACAACTTACCCCAAATTTAGCAGCACTTTGTGACCTTGGTGTTTGCTGAGGGTCAGGAAGTGAGGAGAGGCTTAGCTGGGTGATGCTGGTCCAGGTCACTTCTGAGGCTGCAGCCATCTCAAGGCTGGAGGGTCCATTTCCAAGCTCACTCATGTGGTTGTCGGCAGGAGCCCTCCGTTCCTTGCCATATGGACCCCACCACAGGCCTGCCTGAATGTCCTCAAGACAGGGTGCGTGGTCATCCCAGAGCAAGTGATCCCAGAGAGAGAGAGAGCAACAGAGCACCCAAGACAGAAGCCACAGTCTTTTTATAACCTAATCTTGGAAGTGACATACTATCACTCTGCCCTATTCTGTTGGTTGCACAGAGCAACCCTGGTACAAGAGTAAATAACAGGAAGCAGATCATTGGGAGTCATTTTAGAAGCCACCTGCCATATAAAGTACTTAAAACACAAGTTGGTTGGAGTTTTTTGGTATTTTTAATTTATAGGAATGCAGTGGTACAGGGTGTATCCTTTGTTCACTTGCTTTGATTGCTCAACATTACATTTTCTAGATTTTCCATATTGATAGGAATCCTGGGTCATTCATTCTGACTGCTGTGTAGTATCCCATTGTATGAATATACCCAGATATTTACCCAGTCCCTCTTTGATTAACGTTGTTTCTAATGTTTACAATTATAAACAGTACTGCAGTGAACATCTTTGTGCGTGTGAATGAGATATTCTGGAAATGGAATTTGTAGATGATTTGGTATGCCGGTCTTCAGTTATTGGCTACTGTCAGATTTGTCTTCAAAGTAGCTGGACCACCAGGATTATATAAAAATTTCCATTCCCTCAAAGTATTATCATATTTGTTTTGTCTTTTGCCTATTTGTGTGTGTTACATTGTAATTGGTTACTTCTGAGATGATGCAACTTTTCAAATGTTTATGGAAAGTTTGAGCTTTTTCTCTGATGGTGAATTTTTCTATTATCAGCTTGTGCACATTTTTCTACTTATCTTTTTTATTGATGTATATGAGTTCTTTACATAATTGATATATTAATTTTTCTGGATTATGTACACAGCAAATATCTTCTTCTAATCCCTCCGGCTTTTTTGCTTGCTTTTAGTGTCTTTTATGTGCATTTTATTTTAATTTAGTGAAATAAAATTTACCAGTGTCTTCCTTATGGCTTGTGTGTGTGTGTGTGTGTGTGTGTGTGTGTGTGTGAGAGAGAGGAAGATTAGCCCTGAGCTAACATCTGTTGCCAATCTTCCTCCTTTTGCTGAGAAAGATTGGCCCTGGGCTAACATCCATGCCCATCTTCCTCTACTTTATATGTGGGACACCTGCTATAACATAGCTTCATAAGCAGTGCATAGGTTCATGCCCAGGATCCAAACCTGTGAACCCCAGGCTGCCGAAGCGGAGTGAGCGAACTTAACCACTACGCCACCAGGCTGGCCCCCTTATGACTTTTTTTTCTGTACCTTATTTATGAAATTCTTCTTTAATCTGAGAAAATAGAGAATTTTTTTCTTTTAAAAATGCTATATACTTTTTTTCATTTTCTTCTAGAGTGTGAAGTAGGAATCTAATTTTTATACGGACATTCAATTTTCTCAGCATCATTTGTTGAATATATGTTTCCCCTCTGATTTTTACAATATTTTATTAAGAAAAATTTTAATATACAGAAGAGACTTAAAGAATACAATGATACTATGCATACTAACCATCTAGATTTAATAATTTTTAACATTTTGCCATATATCAGTATATGTGTATATTGTGTATATAGTTTTTGCTGAACCATTTGCAAATAAGTTGCAGATATCATAACATTTCACCCCTAAATATTTCATTGTGTATCTCTTAAAAATAAGGACATTCTCTTACATAATCATAACGCCATTATGATATCTAAAAAATTAACAATATTTACCTCATATCGTGTAATACCTACGCCATATTAAAATTTCCCCACTTGTCCCAAAAGTGTTTTCCTTAGCTTTCTTTTGACGACCACTTGTTTTGTAGAATGGATCATATTTAGATTTGCCTGAGTATTTCCTAATGGTATCATTTAACATGTTTATTTGATGTCATATTTCCTGTAAACTTGAACTTAGGTCTAGAGGCTTGATTAGATTCAGATTAAATATTTTTTGCAGATTAAGTATTTAATTCAGATTAAATATTATACCTACTGAATATTAATAACATCTTTGTCATATACCAAGACCCAACATATATGTGGGTTTATTTCTGAGCATTCTATTCTGTTCCATTGGCGTAGTTGTCTATCCCTGTGCTATAACATATGGTTTTAAATTACATAGTTATAATAAGACTTAATATCTGGCAGGGGCTTGACTCTTCTCCTTACCCTTTAAAATTCTCCTGGATACTTTTATCCTTATATTCAGCTTGTCAAGATCCCTAAAGAACCATATTCGGATTTTGATCAGAACTGCACTGAATTTATAGATTAACTTGAGAAGAAATCAAATTTCTACTATACTAGTCTTTTCCCCATGAATGTGCTAAATCTCATTTGTTTAGGCCTTCTTTTATGTCCTACAGCAATGTTTTGTAGTTTTCTCCAAAAAGGTCTTACATGTATACTTATTACTAGCTCTTACTGTTACTATAAATGAAATTATTTTAAATTGCATTTTCTAATGGGTTATTTGGTATGTAGGCATGCATTTTTTTTGTATATTAATCTTCTATCCAGCCACCTTGTTGAATTCTCCTTTTTTAAATAGCCGTTCGAGTCACTTGGATTTTCTATGAAAGCAGTCATAATCTGCAAAAAAAATAATGTTTTTTATCATTTCTAATCTTTATATATTTTATTTTATTTTTTCTCTTTGTGATACCTTTAGAGACAATATTGAATACAAATGGTGAGGATGGACATTTTTGTCTTTTTTCTTACTTTACTGGGAATGCTTATCATATTTCACCATTGAGCATGATGCATGGAGTAGGTTTGTGGAATTCCTTTCTAATCCTTAAGGGATTCCCAGTTTGCTGAAATTCTTTAGTATGGATGGAAAAACTCACTGACAGTTTCTACTGATTTAAACATATTCCTACTCGATGACCCATCAGTTTCACTCTTAGGTATATACAAAGGAGAATTCAATGTGTATGTCCACCCAAAGACTTGACCAGAAGCAGCTTTATTCATAAAACTAACTAAAGTACTACATCATTTAGTAATTACATTAATTACATAAAACTGTCATTTTCATCAAACTAAAAACAGCCCAAAGTCCAACAAAGGAGAATGGATAAACAAATTGTCATCTATCAATTCCATGAAACGCTACACAGCAATTTCCTTTCTGCTGAAGAATATACTTTAAGATTTCTTTTAGGGGCCGGCTCCGTGGCATAACGGTTAAGTGCACGCGCTCCGCTGCTGGTGGCCCAGGTTTGGATCCCAGGCACACAACAACGCACTGCTTCTCAGGCCGTACTGTGGCGGTGTCCCACAAAAAGTGGAGGAAGATGGGAACGGATGTTAGTTCAGGGCCAATCTTCCTCAGCAAAAAAAGAGGAGGATTGGCATGGATGTTAGCTCAGGGTTGATCTCCCTCACAATAAATAAATTAATTAATTAAATAAAAGATTTCTTTTATAAAAGTATGAAAGGTAAATTTCATATTTTGCCCTAACTCTTGAATCATAATTTAGCTACATATGGAATTCTAGTTCGACCATTTGCCTTTACTGTTTTGAAGATGCTATTTTATTGTTCTCTGGCCATAATTATTGCTGATGAAAAGACCTCAGTCCGTTTCAATTATTATACCTTCAGGGGTAATCTATTTCTTCTGTCTGGTTGCTGTTGAGACTTCTTTTGTTTTAAGTTTTTAGCGTTCTGAAATTTTACCATGATGTATCTAGATATGAGTTATTTTTTCATCTTGCTCAAGACTTGTTGTGCTCTCTGAATCTGATAATTCATGTTTTCCATCATCAATCTTTTAGCTGTTACCTCTTCCGCTATTGCCTCAAACTCATCCTCCTATTCTCTTCTTCTGGATCTCCTATGAGATAAATTTTGGGATTTCTCATTATTTCCTCCATGTCCCTTGACCTTTCATTCATATTCTCCTCTCTTTACCTTTGCTGCATTCTATGTGGTTTCCTCAGATACATCTTATGTTGGCCTAGTTCTTTCTTCAGCTGTGTTCAATTTACTATTTAACCTATTCGGTGAGTTTTTAATTACACTGAGTATACTTTTCATTTCTAGAAATTCCATTTTGTACTTTTTCAAATATACTAGTTTATTTTTCTGTAGTGTTCTGTAATTTGTTGTGGCTTTTATTTCCTTTATCTCTGTTATCATTTTTATTTAATTAACAAAGCTGGCTAGGTAATGTTCAAAAGGTACAAGGAATTACATAGTGCCCCATTCCCTCAGAGGTGCAGTTATGTTTTTTGTTTTTATTTATTTGTTTTTGAGCATGATCTTCTATTATATGGATGTTCTCTAGTTTATTTAACCAATTCCTTATTGATAGACATCTAGGTTGTTTCCAGTCTCTTGTTATTACAAACAGTGCTGCAATGGATACTATTTATATATGTCCATTCACCATATGAAAGTATACCTCTAAGTTAGATTACTAGAAGGAGAATTTCTGGGTTAAAGGGGGTAAACATTTGTAATCTTGATGAATATTGTCACACTGCCTTCCAAAGAGATAATACTCGTTTATCACTGGCTATACCAGTTCTCTAGCAATGTATATGATGGCCTGTTTCTCCAGTCAGCCTCACCAACATGGTGTTGTCACACATTGGGGAATTTTGCAAATTTGATAGGTGAAAAAGATTATGACAGTGTGGTTTTAATTTGTATTACTTTACATGAGCAAGGTGGAGTTTCTTTTCAGATGCTTAAGGGCATCTGTTTTTCCTTTTCTGTGAACTATCCACTCATGTCTTTCCCATTTTTTTCTGTTGGGTTTTTAGTTTTTCATATTGGTTTATAGGAGCTCTTTATGTAATGGAGCAATTAACCATTTGTCTGGAGAAAAAAACTACAATTAATCTCTCAATTGTAAATTATTTTTAAACTTGGCTTACAATGAATTTTAGTGTAAAAATGTTTACTTGTATGTATTTAAATATATCAATTTTTGCTTTAAGACTCTTGGGCTTAATGTCACATTTTAAGTGGCCTTCCTCTCTAAATTCTTTTGTAATTTATTCAAATACTTTTGTGTTTGGTTTACTTTGACATAGAATATCTGGGTTAAACCTTTATTCCTCAAGATGACTACCCCATTGTTCCTATAACACTTATCAAATAATCCACCTTTTCTTCACTAATTTGAAATCCCACTATTACATACCAAATCCCACAAATATTGGGGAAATATATATTTATATTTGGATTTTCTATTCTGTTGCATTGGTATGTCTTAGAGTATTAGTTTCTCTTTTTTCTTCTTTTTTCAAAACTTCCCTGCTATTCTTTCATTTTCTTTTCCTTTATGAACTTTTGAATCAGCTTGTTTAGTTAAAAAAATTTTTTTTGATATTTTAGTGAATTTTTAATCACTTTAAACACAGCTTTGTGTAATCTCTAACATATTGTTCTATTTTTCTGTCATTTATGGAGAGCTCATCTCCTTGTTTTTGTGTCTGCTGACTGTTCTCTCATCATGGATTTTTTTCTCACTTGCTTTGCAACTTTTTTTGTGAGTTTATCTTTAGTGGGAGTGCTTGTTTTCCTTCTGAGAGAGTTCAGTGTGCCTTGGGTTGTAAAAATGTTGCTATAAAGTAATTTTGCATTTGTTTCAGCTGAGTGTCCTCAGACCATGAGAACTTCAGGGTTTCGACACCAAGCTGTGTCAAGTTAGATGCCGGCCATGCTTGGGGTAGAGGTGTGGACGCTTCATTTTTCATAGGAGATTCTTCCTTGCCCTCCTTGCCCACTCCACCTCAGACCTCGGAAAGAGTCAGCCTTTCTTGTTGGTAGAATGTTCCGGCTCCTTCCACCAATGGACCAGGCTTTCACTGGCATCTCGGCTCTAGGACCCATCACCTTGGTGCTGGGCTCAAGTCTTCTGCCCACCCTGGGCATTGGAACCCCAGCCCTAGGGCCTATTTCTGGGCTCAGCTCCATGTTTTAAAATTCAGGGTTATATTTTATCCTCAGTTCTGTGTGTTATGGTAGGACGAAGTTCCACCTTTGCACTAACCAGCACTTGATGCAGCCAAAACCTTTGGGAGCTGCCTTTCTCTCCCAGTGTCTTTCATTTTGGTTTTCATAATAATTTGTGCTTATCAGATAATACTTAGCTTATAGCATTAGGCTTTTCTATAAGGGTTGGGGCAGGGTGGGGAAGGGAGTAGCAGTACATGGGAGCTCTTTGATCAGAGTCCCCAGAGGAGCTTTTTAAACACCACATGGTCTACATCCTCACGTCCGTTTCAACCAGGGGATATCAGAATGGTGGTGGGTAGGGGGGTGATGGATATTTTGGGAAAAGGTCTTCAGATGCTTCTCTTATGCTGCCCCTGCCTCTCCTCAACTCACCCCCCACCCTACGGAGAGTCACTATCTAGTCTCACATCAGAGACAGATAAATAAGGCAGCGGTGGTCGCGGTGTGCCGTGGAGCTGGCCAACCTGGGTCTTCAGCATAGACTCTCACACACCTGGACCAGATATTGGGGACTGCAGCACTTACAACTGCCTGTGTGTTGCCGGGGCCAAGATTCCTATAGCAAGGAAAATAATAGAGTGTTAAAATTGACAGCTCTCTTCACGGATCCAAAGCTTCTGAAATACCACCCATCTCTTTTTATAGATTGAGACATTTAGCACCCGAGAGCTGTCTAGATTTCAGCTTATACAGCTTGAGGCATATCATGGATTGTGGCAGTCATTTCACTGTGAATTTTCCTTGCTGCAGTTTGAAAGTGGATCATCTGGTACATGTTCCTGTTTAAAATAGGAAAGTTAGCTGTTAAGAACAGGGTTTCAGGGCCGGCCCCGTGGCTTAGCGGTTAAGTGCGTGCGCTCCGCTGCTGGCAGCCCAGGTTCGGATCCCGGGCGCACACTGACGCACCGCTTCTCCGACCATGCTGAGGCCGCGTCCCACATACTAGAAGGATGTGCAGCTATGACATACAACTATCTACTGGGGCTTTGGGGAAAAAATAAATAAAAATTAAAAAAAAAAGAACAGGGTTTCAGGGATATACTCTGCCATCTACTTAGAACACAATCAAAAGATGCCAAAGGCAGGGGCCCTCAAAGACAAAGGTCAGGCGGCCCCACTTCCTCATTTTAAAGAAGAGAACACTGAGGCTCCGGGTAATTAAGTGGCTTTCACGTGGTTGCAGAGCAAAATAGCCCTGGGTCCACAACGCCTGTCCTGTAACTCCAGAACACTCTTCCAGGTGAACCGTGTCCACTCAGCATCTCAGTATCAACTAATTTGTCTGCAGGGATAGTTCGCTTTATTTTGTAAGCTATAGCAAAAAAAGACCCGACCGTTATAATTTTTATAGTTGGTAAATGGACATATTTTTTTCAAGCATTCATTATCAACTGCGTCCTGACCTTCTGGGGGTCAAGACAGAGAAAATGCATCATTAAAATTTTAACCCAAGACATTGATGAAAGAATTTAAAATGACAGTATGTTGAAACGTAGGAAGCACTGACCTTCCCCCAGGCACCATGCTAAGTGCTTAACTCCTATTAACTTGGTTATCTGTACAAGACTGTGACTTGTAGACACTGTTATTATACCCATTTTACAGGTGAGGAAACTGAGGGGCAAAGAAGTAATTTGGCTAAGATGACACAGCTCATAAGTGGGAGCTAGGATTTGAACCCCAGAGGTCTGGCTCCAGGGTCCATGCTCTTCATCACTGCATAGTATGGCCTCTCATAAATAACTCTAATATAAAAAATGAGAATCTGTTCTATGGCCATAGAATTAGTGGTGTATGTAATAAATGTCCAATGAGTGGCATTGCTAGAAAATATCCTCCAGAAGTAATTTTAAACCATCTTTCCTTTAATGTTGAGCAGCTAGTTAGCAAATGTGAGACTGCAGTTGTTTCCACATAATGCATTATGTCTGACAGCCTTAAATTGGTGCTATTTTTCAAAAACTTAAAAAAACATATATACAACCTTTCTGATTATAAAATTAATACATATACATTGAAGAAATTTTTATTTTGTTGGGTTTTTTTATATTTTTATTGTGTGTGTGTATATATATATAATATAAGAAAAAATGTGCATAAACTTGGGCCTTCCACTTAGTATTTTGTTGAAGAACAATACTAAAATCAATCCCCATGTACCTAGCATAACTGGGTTTGATTACGTTTTTCATTTTTAACCTAAATGTGATCATATCACATGTGTTATTCTTTAACATACTTTTTTGACTTTCTTGTTCTTTTGATTTTTTTTAAATCTTTCTTTTAAATCAAGCTTTATTGAGATAAAATTGGTATGAAATGAACAGTTCATGTTCTAGGGTGCACTTAATAAGTTTTTACATATATATGCACCCTTGAAACTGTCACCACAAACAAGTTGATAAACATTTCCATTAAGCCCAAAAGTTTCCTCCTTCTTTTTTGTTCTGCCTGCCTCCCAGCCCTCGCTGACCCCCACTCCACCCCCAGGTAATCACTGGTCAGCCTTCTGTCACTGTAGATTAGCTTCACTTTCTAGAATTTCATAAAAAGGGAACCACAGCATGCATTCCTTTTTTGTCTGACTTCTTTCACTCAGCATAATTATTTTGAGATTTATCCGTTTTGTTTCATGTATCAGTAGTTCATTCGTTTATATTGCTGAGCAATGCTTGATTGTATAGACATACCACAATTAGTTTACTCCCATCACCTGTTGAACTTTTGGGTTGTTTCCAGGTTTTTTGGCTATTATAAATAAAGCTACTATGAACATTAGTGTAGAAGTCCTTGGACATATATTTTCATTTCTCCTGGGTAAATATGTCAAGGAGTGGAATGACTAAGTCACATGATAGGGATATATCTCACTTCCTAAGAAACTGCCAAACTGTTTTTCAAGGTTGGCTGTATCATTTAATGTTCCCACCAGCAGTGTATGAGAGTTCCATCTCCCTGACATCCTCACCAACATTTGATGTGGTCAGTCTTCTTAATTGTAGTAGGTATTTGGTGGTATCTCATTGTGGTTTTAATTTGCATTTCCGTAATGGCCAATAATCTTAGCATCTTTTCATGTGCTTCTTTGCCATTCACACATATTCTTTGGTGAAGTGTCTTTTCAAATTTTCTTACCCATTTTTGTATTGAATTGTTTGCTTTCTCATTACTGACTTTGCAGAGTCAGTATTCAGAGTACAAATCCTTTATCAGAAATGTGACTTGCAAATATTTTCTCCCTTCTCTTCAGTCTCTTTTTTTTTTTTCTTTTAGAGAAATTCTTATTTTTATTTATTTATTTATGTTTTTGGTGAGGAAGATCAGCCCTGAGCTAATATCCGATGCCAATCCTCCTATTTTTGCAGAGGAAGATTGGCCCTGGGCTAACATCTGTGCCCATCTTCCTCTACTTTTGCCACGGCATGGCTTGACAAGTGGTGCATCAGTGAGCACCAGGGATCTGAACCCACGAACCCCGGGCCGCTGAAGCAGAGTATGCGCACTTAACCGCTGTGCCACCGGGCCAGCCCCTTCAGTCTCTTAATATAGTCTTTCAGAGAGGAGAATTTCTTAATTTTGATAAAATAAAATTTATCAATTTTTTTCTTTTATGGATTCTGCTGTTTGGTGTTGTAGCTAAGACATTTTTTGCCCAACCCATGGACACAAAGATTTCCTCCTGTGTTTTCTTCTAGAAGTTATATAGTTTTAGAAATGTATTATGTGGTTTCCAAATATTTAGGGATTTTCTGATATCCTTCTGTTATTGACTTCTAATTTAACTCCGCTGTGGTCAGAAACTTAGTTAGTATGAACTGAAACTTGTTTTTTATGGCCCAGAATATAGTCTATATTGGTAAGTATGCTCTGGAAAACAGTGTAGAATATGCTGTGTGGATGGAGTATTTTATAATTGTCAATTGGGTCAAGTTGGTTGATAGTGTTGTTCAGATAGTCTATATCCTTACTTGTTTTCTGTCTACTTGCTCTAACTATCATTGAGAAAGGGATGTTGAAATCTCTGACTCTATTTGTAGACTTGTGTATTTCTTCTTGAAGTTTCATCACTCTTGTTTCATGTATTTTGAAACTCTTATTAGGAGCATGAATGTTTAGTATTGTTATGTCCAATTTGTGAATTGAACATTGTATCATTATGAAATTACCATCTTTATCCCTGGTTATACTCATTGTTCTGAATCCACTCTGTCTGTATTAATGTAGCTACTCTGGGTTTCTTTCAATTAGCATTAGCTTGATACATCTTTTTCCATCTTTCAACTTTTAATGTATTTGAGTATTTACATCTGAAGTGGGTTTCTTGTAGGCAGCATAGAGTGAGGTCTTGCTTTTTATCTAACTGACAATCTCTGCTTTTTAATTGGGCTGTTTACACCAGAGATTGGCAAACAATAGCCTGCTGGGCCAAATCTGGCATGGAGCCTGTTTTTGTGTGGCCCGTGAACTAAGAATGATTATCACATTTTTAAAGGATTATGTAAAAAAAATTCAAAAAGAATATGTGGCAGAAATCATATGAGGCCTAAAAAGCCTAACATATTTACTATCTGATCCTTTATAGAAAAATCTTGCCACCTGCCTGTTTATTTATGTTTAATGTGATGATTGATATGGTTGTGTGTAAGTCTGTCCTCGTGCTCTTTGTTTTCTCTGACTCATCTGTTCTTTTTTCCTTTTTTCCTCTTTTTCTGCCTTCTTTTGGATTGAGTATTTTTATGTCTTTTTATCTCCTTGGCTAGTTTATTAGCTGTAACTCTCTGTTGTGTTATCTTTAGTGGTTGCTTTAGTGTTTGTAGTCCACACCTTGAATTTGTCACCACCTACCACCTCATATAGAATAAAAACCTGCAAGACCGTACTCCATTTTCCCCCTTCTGTCCTTCGCGCTGTTACTGTCATACTTTTTACTTATGCATATGTTATGAACCACCCGGTACATTGTTATTATTTTTGCTTTGTTCCATCAATTATCCTCTTAAATATTTAAAATTAAAAATAAAGGCGTTATAATTGCCTACGTAATTACCATTTCTGATGTTCGTCATTCCTTTGTGTAGATCCAGGTTTCCACCTGATATCTTTTTCTTCTGCTTGAAGGACTTCCTGTAGTGTATTTTATAGTGCAGAGCTGCTGTGATGGTTTCTTTGCTTTTTTCAGCTTTCTTGTGGTATAATTGGCAAATAAAGGTTATATATATTTAAGGTATATAACTTGACATTTTGATATACGTATACATTGTAAAGTGATCACCACAATCAAGCTAATTAACATACCCATCACATCACATAGTTACCATTTTCTCTCTTTCTTTTCTTTTGGTGATGGTGAGAACACTTAAGATCTACCCTTTTAGCGAATTTCAGGTATACAATTAAATATTGTTAACTATAGTCACCATGATGTACATTAGATCTCTAGAACTTATTCATCTTGCATAACTGAAACTTTGTACCCTTTGACCAGCATCTCCCCATGTATCCCTCCCCCAGCCCCTGGCAACCACCATTCTGCTCTCTGCTTCTATGAGTTTTTTAGATTCTGCATATCAATGAGATAATGCAGTGTTTGTCTTTCTGTGTCTAGCTTATTTCACTTAGCATAATGCCTTCCAGGTCAATCCATGTTTTTGCAAATGACAGAATTTCCTTCTTTTTTAAGGCTGAATAATATTCCACTGTGTATGTGTGTGTATCTGCTTGTGATGAATTCTTGCAGCTTGTGTATGTCTGAAAATATCTTTATTTTATCTTCATTTTTGGAAAGATATTTTGGTATAGAATTCTAGGTTGACAGGGTTTTTTCCCTCTAGTACTTTAAAGATATTGCTCCATTGTCCTATAGCTTGTGTTATTTCTGACATGAAATCTTCTGTAATCCTTTTCTTTGTTCCTTTGTATGCAATATTTCTTTTTTCTCTTAAGATTTTCTCTTTATCACTGGTTTTCAGCAATTCACTGGTGTAGTCTATTTCGTTTCTTATGCTTGGGGTTCTTTGGATCTGTGGGCTTACGGTTTCCATCAAATCTGTAAATTTTTTGGTTATTATTTCTTCAAATACTTTTTCTGTCTCCCATCCCCTCGTCTCATTTGGGGCCCTGATTACATGTGTATTTAGCCACTTTAAGTGGTCCTATAATTTATTGATGTTCTCTATCCCTCTTTTTTTTTTTTTTTTTTTTGTATTTTGCCCTCTCTGTGTTTCATTTTGGATAGTTTCTATTGTTATGTTTTCAAGTTCACTAGTCTTTTTTCTGCAGTTATATAATCTGCTATTAATACCTTGCAGTCTATTTTTCATCTCACATATGGCAGTTTTTATCTCTGGAAGTTTGATTTGGGTCTTTTTTTACAGCTTGTGTGTCTCTATTTAACATGTCTCATAATTCCTCTAGCTTCTTGGGTGGAAGACAGTCACAATAACTGTCTTAATAGCGTCTCTACTAATTCTATCATCTGTGTCCTTTCTTGCTGGGTTTCAGTTGATTGATCCTCCTGCTTGTTAGGAGTTGCTTTCCTGCTTCTTTGTGTACTTGGTAATTTTTTATTGGATGCCTCACGTTGTGAATTTTACCTTTTTGGGTACTGAATACTTTTGTGTTCTTAGAAATATTCTTGAGATTTGTTCTGGGTTATAGTTAAGTTACTTAGAAAGAGTTCTATCCTTTCTTGTCTCTCCTTTAAGCTTCATTAGATGGGATCAGAGCAGTGCTTAGTCCAAGGTTGATTCTTCCCGTTACAGAGGAAAGACCCTTAGTCTCTAATTGATGCCCTGTGAATGGGATTTGGGTTTGTCGTTTTTCTTTTTCACTCTAGGAAACAAGAGTAAACAGGAAACAGTTGGCAACAGGCGCTATTCTCAGCCCTCTCTGTGAGCCCCAAGCACTGTGCCTTCTAAACCTTTCAAGTGGTTCTTCACTGGCCTTCACTCATTTTTTGGTCTGTACTCAGCTGAGGGCTCAAGGGAGGCCCTCTGGAGAGACGTGGAACTTCTTTCTGTGCAGCTGTCTCCTCTCCATTACTCTCCCTGCAAGCTCTAACTCTGCTGGCCTCTGCCCATGTCCCCGTCTCCTGTGCCACACCCCAGACACTTTCTCAGGGCAGTAAGCTGGGGCAACTGTGGGGCTCACTTCGGCTGTTTCTCATGTCTCAGGATTAACTGTCTCTCCTTGCCCAATTTCCAGTATCTTCACAGCCTTTTGTTTTTTTTGTCATATATTGTGTCCAATGATTTAGTTGTTTCAGATGCGAGGCTAAATCTGGCCTTCTTACTCCATCTTGTCTGGAAACAGAAGTGGTTTCAAGGCATTTTTCATTTCTTTATGCTCTCCTGTATTAAGGTGTTGTTGAACTAAGCATGGTTTGCACTAAGCACGTTTCACTCATAATTATATTTGTTAAAGCTTCTCTATTCATCAAGTAAATATGTAAAAAAAGACAAATGACCTACTATGGAAAGACATTTGTAGCATAAAGTTTTACCATATAAAGAATTCTTACCAATCCATGAGAAAAAGATAGAAATTATAATAGAAATATAAATGGCCAATGAGTGTATTTTTTTAAGTGATTTCCCCAACTAGTAATTAAAAAACCTGTAAACATTAGAATCTTGGACTGAGGACCATCATTCCTCTTTCTATTTGGCAGTGCTGGTGAGAGTGTGGGGACTGGGCGCTCCCATACCACGTTGGTGACATGTATACTGCCTCTGTCACTCTTGGGACCATTTTGCCAGCGTATATCTGGATGTGTAAAAGTGAGCATGCCTTAACCCATAATTTTACTTTTAGTAACTCATTCTGAAGAAATTAAGAATGTGAGCAAAGATTTAGGTGTAAGATGTTTCATTAGGGGCCAGCCCCATGGCCTAGTGGTTGAGTTTGGCGCACTCCACTTCAGTGGCCCAGGTTCAGTTCCCCGGGCGCGGACATACACCCTACATCACTTATCTGAGGCCATGCTGTGGTGGCAACCCACATACAAAATAGAGGAAGATTGGCAACAGATGTTAGCTTGGGGTGACTCTTACTCAGCAAAAAAAAAGAGATGTTTCATACATTAGTGTTTATGATGGTGGAAATATTGAAACCACTTAAATGGTCACAAATAGGAATTGGTCAACAAATTTGATACGTCTGGAATATGGTTTTGGTGTTGTCATAGAAACAGCATGGTTGAAAATTAAGTGACACAAAAAGATTTTTATCACATATGAAGTAAAAATACAGTTTACAAAACAGCATGTGCTACAAGATCCCATCTTTGTTCGAAAATTGATGCATAGAAAAAGATAATCCTCTAAAATATGAACATTAATTATTTCTGAGTGCTGAATTTATGAGTGCTTTTATTTCTTTATTTTTATTTAGTCATATTTTCAAGTTTCCTACCATAAATATGTATTGCCTTTGTAACAAGAAGAGTAGGGTTATTTTTAGTTATTTAAAATGTTTGTTCAATATTTGCATTTTCGTGCTATAGGCCAGGGGTGGGCAGACTTTTTCCGTAAAGGGCCAGGGAGTGAATACTTAAGGCTTATGGTACAGGTGGTCTCAGTCAGAAATGCTCCATCGCTGTTATAGCACAAAAGTAGCCACAGCCAATATGTAAATGAATGGATGTACATGGCTGCATTCCAAAGGAACTTGGTTTTCAAAGAGAGATAGATGGCAGGCTGGATTTGGCCTGTGGAATATCCTTTGCTGACCACAGCTATAGGCTCTTGGGGGTCTAGACTAGCTGCGGGCTAGCATCCCTCTGTGCTTAGGTATTTTCAGGCTCTTGTTCATTGCTTTTCTCTTCCAGCGCACTTAAGAAAAAGCCGTGAACCCACATGAATGGAATCCACATTTGTAGAAAATGTATTAATCAAGTTTGTTTTTCTCCTCACTTTAAAACCATTCTTTTAAGGCCATTATTCCATTGTTATTTTGACTTTTTCTTTCCTCAATATAAAAGGATCTTATTTGGTAGGCCTTGGGATCTTGAGGCTTTAGTTATAGAAAAATTAAATGCTTAACAATGTTATTTTCTAGTGCCTAGGTATTCATTTCTGCAATTAAATATGGATGAAATGGGTAACAAGGCCTATCTATGTCTTTTTCTTTTTCCAAGTAAAGCTTAAGATGTCAAACAAATCCATACTCTCGAAAGGAGTAGGTAAGTCTAGTGTAGATAAATGAAATACTGATGCCCCCCAAACCTGCTTTAAGAAATCCTTACAGCTTCCTTCCCAGTAAAAGCGTTATCTGAGAGTCTGCTAGCAGAAGTCGCTGATGAGTGTTAGCTCTCTTACTCTTTGTTACCAGTGATGTCATGAATTCAACGGTGCACCCCTTTACCACTCTGGATTCTGGGTCCTCTGTACACTGTAGATGTGACATAGGTCAAGGGTAGGGCGGGGTAGAGTCTCCTGGGCCGGTCCAACCCAGGTGATCTTGGAACCCATTAAGAGTGTGGAACAGGCTGATGTGAGGACACTATTCTAGAATCCACCAGAGAGCACGAACTAGGGTTGCCTCCGCCAGGGGACAGCCCCATGATTCAGGCAGTTTCGGCTGAGATTTCTGCTACAGACACTACTGCCCTTCCTTCTTACTCTTCCTTGCTCGTCTCCACTTCTCCAGGAAGCACCACCAACACAGCTGTCCCTACCGGGCACTGACCCACGATGCTCTCTCACCTGCATAGCCTTGCTATGCAGCCTTGCTAGCCCTCCACACAGCACCTGATGCTTCCGTATATGCCCTTCTGCACATTGCTGTCCACCACACAGCTTCAGCACCTGCAGACCTTGAAACATGCTGTTGTTCCAGTTGCAAGGGACTGGACCCTCTGAAGGCACGTAGCCACTGAGACCTCCTCGGTGCATGCTTAGATGCCTGAGCCGTTGGAACCTGAGTGCTGATATGACTGTGGTTTGATAAGGCAAGGGGTTATCTCTTTTGTCATATGTTAGAGATGGACTGCTCATTTCATAGCTGTGGATTTCCCCCCTTCTGTCTCCTCAGAAATTGCAGGTGCTCTGGTGTCTGAAATTTCTGGACCTTTCTCAACCGACGACATAGCCAGCAACTGTGTCCCCACCCTGCCTTTGAATGAGCCCATTTTGTGGATTGTCTCCTATACTCTCATGAGCGTGTGTGGAATCATCCTTCTTATCTTAATCATCCTGCTGCTACTTCCATCCCGGTGTCAGCAAGACCCCCAACACCCCGAGGTTGTCACTGATGAGTCCTCTCTCGTCCGACATCGCTGGAAATGAAGAGCAAAGCCTGAACTCAGGCAACCTTGAACTCAACTATTAAGAGAAATAAATTTCAAGTGCAGCAAGCAGGGGTTATAAGGCAAGGTTTCTTCCTATGTCAATTAGTCTTAAATCTCTGTTCTGCTCCCAGATGCCTTCCAGACTCACTGTATTTTGATTCTTAATTTTAAAGCTTCCTCCTTCTCTCCTACTTCCAAGAAAAATGATAATAAAAAACACCTCATTCTAAACCAAAACAGAGTGAATTGGGCTTCAGACTTTATGTGACTGGTTATGCCAAACTGTCTAGGTGTGCCACCAAAAAAAAAAGCAAGCCTTGGCTAGTTCTCCTCTTCTTCCCATCTCTGGAGAAATGAGTGCATATAGTTTATAACTCCTCTTAGCTAATGGGAAGCTTTTTGTATTAATTGCATTTAAGAGTATTTTGCACCAAGCCTCAGCCTGAATCAGAGTCATACAAGAAGGCTTGCAAAATGATGGCAGAAGAAGAAGCCTGGAGCCTGATGATATAACCATCCTGCCCCCTTCTGAGTTGGAAAAGAAGCAGTAAGCCCCTTTTCTGGGTCTCTCTGTGCTCTGAATGGGAGCTAGAGTCCTCAAGGAGGAGATCATCACCAAACAGCCTTCACCAGCCTCCTCTGAAGATAGAAGGCCTTCTGTCCATCGTGGTAGAGTGGGAAGGAAACCTACTCTTTTGTACTTGCTACTTCCATAGTATTGTTGGTATAAAAGTCTACCTCTGTTGAGACTTTGCCTAGGGTCCTGTGCCTGGGTGTGAGTGCAGGCAGCCTGGTTCCAGCTGCTGCCCTCACCTAAAAGAATCCTCATTCCAACAGGTGAGATGTAACAGGTGCTGAACTGCACATCAACCTGGAGAAGTTCTGTCACCAAGCTTGTCATTATTTGCATATGCTTAGTCTCCCTTAAAATTAATAAACAGGGTTTTAATGCGAAACACAAGTTCTATTTCACTAGCTTAGTTGTTTCTTTCTCCAAATTTTCTCTGAAGGTAGGTTTATTGTTACCCTTTGGGGAAATAGGGAAATGGCTAAATGCCCTTACTTCTAAGCAGCTCTCAAGGGAAGGAAGATGCAAGACCTGCAAAGGACGGGAAGGGAACGCGCACTTCTTCCTGTGCTTTGAAACCATGTGTTTCTGTTTGCAGAATCCCCTAGACTCAAGCACACCCATCTGAATCAGCTTAAATAAACCTGTTGAGCAGTTGACCCACATCCTTCTTCCCCTTGGCATGTTCAATCTTTGGTGATGAGTTGGATGTGCAGTGGTATCCTTATTTGAGGAAATTTCCACTTGCTATCATTTATTTAAGGCCTTTGCCAAAGAAAAGCAGAAGACTTTAACTCAGTGTAGTCAGCTTTATGTGATCTGAGGTAATTAGGAGAAGGGTTCAAAGCCAATAGCCCTTCTCTCTTGTTCTTGTGCCATGTTCGCTGTTCACTCTGCGTTGCTATTGGAGTGAGTTGGGTATATAATAAAATTCCACTGGAAGGGCTAACTATGGAGCATCTTCTCCAGCTGGACTGTTGTGTTCAAAATAGGCTACATGTGGATGTTTCAGCTATCTGGTCCTCACTGGCTCCCCAGGTCACCTCCATATTTAGAAATATATGACCATGCCAAAGAGATGTGGGGCCACTTATACGTGTCATGGTGTCCTTGCAGACTCTCCAGCAGCCAGAAGAATCTGTGAGATTGTTGTGGAGAAGGTTTAAGTTGCATCTTAAAAAGAACATGAGTCTTCTGTGTTCTTCAAGATATAGCTCAAGCATGGCAGGAACAATGCCCTCTTGGAATGGGACGCTAGGAGGGGATTCTGTCGTCAGATGCTCATTATCATTTCTGGTCTCGGCTAGTTGACGGGATAATTTCAACATACATTTCAGAGTTAGAAGTCTCTGGAAGTCTGATTCTCTTCTTGCCCTGTTGGCTTTTTCACTGGTTCCTATTTTGTGGGCCACTTTGCACACACTTGAAGGCAACACCCCTAGACTGTGCTTTTTCCCTTTGCTGTGAAAAGTCTGAACCCCTGAAATGAAAAGAGAGAATTGCAGATATGACCCAGTTAGTTTTGCTCCGTATTTCTTCATACAGGTGTCTTCTGTTCCCTTGTCTCATGTTAGGTTCTGAGCTGGGGAACATTTATGTTGCTGCATATTAGCAGGCACTGTTCCCAGAATACATGATAATAGCAAGTTAGATGTCAGGCTAGGGTATTTGAATGAAGTTTGCTATAATACTCTGTATTTCCTATCAAATTTCTCTACCCTTTCATCTCAGATGTCATTGGATGTGACATTTTAATGGAAATACTTAAATTACAAAAGCATAACTTAGCGACAGGGATGAAATAGACGATTGAATGTGGGCTGTTTTCCTGGCATGCTTTGCTGCTGAAAATTGGACTTTGAGTCAAAACCCTGTTAGTGACACCCACCTCCTCGAGTTACGTAAATTGATACTTGGCTTGGAAAACCCTCAAGGAGGCTTGCTTTGAACAGGAAAGGAAGTAGCAACCATTTGAGGGTGTCATTTTTACCTTGTAACACACTGTGGAAAATGCTGGAAGATGCTCCTTTCCTGAAAGATGCAACTTAACATTAGGTTGTTGTCAAAACCTTGTCAACTCTCTGATGGGAAATGGATGCTTCTCCATGAACAATTTTTTTTAAATAGGGTGATGCTTTATATCCTTGATAAGTTATTCGGAAAGCTGAAATGAAATCCTGTCTTCAACTGAAGCTGTTTATGGAAAATAGCAAGAAATGAGTTGGGGATTGATTCTATTTTTTTCCTCCAGAATTTAAAAAAACCACAAGTCATTGGTTGACCTTTATCGTACACTATTTTGTATTTCTTAGAATCAAAAACAAGTACCTAACATTAAAGAAACAGATTCCTTGAGTGTGACAGTGGAGAATGTTTCCCTGAACACAGTCCACTCCCAAATATTTGGAAGGATTCTCTACTGATTCATTGTGAAATGCAAAGCTTTTGGTTGGAGATAAATTTTGGGTCAATTATGGTTCGAAATTATGAAAGGAATTCCCAGTGATGCAGCATTAACAACTCTGCAGAGCTTTGAGAGTTTTTTTGCAAAGCAGTTGTGATTTGGAAATTCCATTAATTCACTTAAGAGGTGAGGAAGGATTATTTCACTATTTAATAGGTTCTTCACACTAATGAAAATTTGCTAAATTCCTCTTACCAGATCCCCACATGGTGGAGTTGCTCAGCATAGTTCAGTTCTAAGTTCTGGCCTGGTGCCACTTGATGTCTTTGGGAATAAATCACTGCCCAACACCTGTTCCATAAACAGCAATAATTGAGTTTCACAGACTTCATCCTTTTCAGTGGAAACCAAGTAATTGGATGGAATCCCAGTGCATTTTCTCTTGCACAAACTTATTAGAATTGATTACAGAACTGTTCAGAGGAAAAAACTTGCCACTAAGATTTTTTCTTTTTTACGAAAAACAACTAAACACCACAAAATGTAAAATTACAGGTTTTGCCAAGAGACTAGGTTTTTAGTGCCAAGAAAACTCCACACCACAGAAGTTACTGTGTACATTTCTAGTGGGTTTTAAGGATTTCAGATTTGAACCTATGGCAGTTTACCAATTAAATAGCAAGCTGGAAAAATACATTTCAAAGTGGGGAAGGAAAATAAAAATATAATCAAAAGTATGCTAACAAAATAAGAATTTGCTGTCTTGGAAAAGTAGCTTTAATTGCAGGAATCCTCAGATTTCTTTACCCTTAAAGTTGCTGAGTCTGTTGGAGATGTGATTTATTTTACGCAGCCACAAATCCCAAACTTCAAGAATATTCAAGCTGGAGTCGTGTGTCGGATATCAGCATGGACAAAGTGAAAAAATGTGGCCCCTTACGCTTTGCATTGCCCAATCCAGGCGAAGATTGGTTCATTCAAGGAACAGAGAGTAGAGGATGGTTGAGACTTGGAAAATTCTAGAATCTGGGAAAGGAGGTTGGGTAAGAAGTCATATCCCTTGGTCAGCAGATGACCACAAAGGTCTGGAGGGACTGACGACATCCCTGTATGTCGTAGACTACTCACTTCACCCAAGTTTTTGGCACAGCCTACTTTTTAGGAATTATCCAAAGGAACCTCTTAGGATTTATAATTTGTCAAAGAGAAAGTTGCTTTGCAGCCGTATTTAGATCCCCTCTGTCCTAGTAAAACTAGAGGTGCCTGAACTCCCAAGCAGGACACGGTCCTTAGGCTGCCAGTTCAAGGTTGTGCACTAGGAAGTTCACAGGGCAGGGTCAAGAGGCTGGAGCCAAAGGGGAGGTGGCAAAGTTTGAGATCTGAGCATCTGGGAGAGGGTCCTGGCAGCCGCTGCCCTGAGAGTCTCATTGAAAGCCAGAGCAACTCAGATGCAGCCATTTCCCCCCAACCATGCTGGGCCAGCCCACTGATGTGGAAAGACTCCTGCAGGTTCCTGACCACACTGCTCTGGGAACCCCTTCTGTCAGAGACACCTCCAGGAAGAAGAGCTTGAAGGGGAGCAGAAGGCTCCTTCCTGTCACTGCTGTCAGCCTCTGAGCACCTGTGCATCAGTGTGGCCCAGGGGCCACCAGCATCCCTCGCAGGTCCATGTCATCCTGGAGCTCACCCTGGTCCTATTCAGAGTCAATGCAGTCATTAGTCTCCACTGGAGAGTCTAGTGAAACACAACCCATGACTTTCAGCCTTGGGCGAGTGCCCTGGGTTGGTGAGAATGTCTTCCTGGGGGCGGGTGAAGACAGCCTGACACAGCTATTAGCCATATTTGAGGAATGGGGAAGTGAGAGCAAAGCCAGGCCTCGTAAGTGACATCCATGTGTCTGTAAAACTTCTGGTCACATTAGTTGTTTGAGGACACACAACTTCAACCAATCCATACTGTGTTTTCTTCCCTACCCGAGCTTTCTCTGGGTTTTTTATAATCAGATATCACATACAGATGTCCAGTGTTTCCAAACCACATTGCACTGTGTAATTTTACAGCACACTTGCTCTTCAAGAGCAAGCGCCCAGTAGCTAAAGGCTGGGTCAAGAGGCACTTAAAGGTTCCTGATACATTCAGATCCAGCCCAAGGCAAGAGTGACTCCAGAGTGCCTGATCTTTGATGCTCCAGGGCCTCTACGTGTCCCGTGAAGCCTTTGGGTACTTGTTGTGTCCAGTTAGCATCTCAGGTTACAGGAGAGGCTGTGCTGGTAGAATACCTGTCTCGCCACTAGATATCCGCTGGTCAGGGTCTGCCCGTGCCTACCGAGCAGCGATGAGAAGTGGGTAGATCCCTTTACAGGTGGAGAATGATTTGTATGGGACCAACTGGGTAAAGTCTGAATTGTACGTAGCACACAGGTGTACCCCACACATATCAATCTGAGTAGAATATTTTGTCAATATAGATTTATAATTATATAGTTACAAATTATAGATTTATAAAATCGAGTTCAAATGAGTTAAGCACAACTGTCATCTTAATGGTATTACTAAAAGGAGACTCAAAACATTGAGCATCTTTGAAACCTTGCTTCCTTTACCAATAATGTTTTTCCACAGAATTTTCTTCATTTAGGTTGGACTATATGTGTTTTTATTCATGGTGCATGCACGGATCAGAATATCGTAAGAAGGCAAGAGTGTCCAAAAGGGAGGGCTTATTTTTTTCTCTAAGTGCTGTATGTAGAGGTTGTTGAAAATTTCCTGGTATAACTAAGATTTCAGTTTGCCTCATTTTACCTTTATTGAGGTAAAATTTCACGTTTTTGAAGTTAACACTTCTGAATGAAAATTAAGGAAACATTCAAAGATTATCTTTTTGAGATAAAGAAAATATGAACAAAGCTAATTAAGGATCTAATGATCTATAATGGAAATCACCAAAAGTAAACTTACTTAACTCCAGTTTCGTATACAATTTTGTGTTCTTTGTAGCTAGTGGTAACGACTTGGGGTTTTTTTTTCTCATTTTCCTAATTGTAGATATAATGTTTTACATTCTCATCAGTGAGTTTTGAAATTCTACTTAGCGTTGGGATTACTTAACATAATGTGAGGAAAGAGGATGAATGAGATTTGTCACGAGCTAATAAAAGCTGAATGTTTGTAATCTAAAATGATGTACTTCCTACTATCTCTGTTAATTTGCACTAGTATATAGTTAAGTATATGAGTTATATATAAAGTATATAAGTTAAATATGCTTAAAGTTTAAAATCCCTATGTTCGGTCACTTAAAGCAGCCACTCATTTTTTCTTTAAAAAGGTGACTTTGTTGCTCTAGCAGTGTGTCTGTACTGGCCAAAGAGCTGTAAGCCTTGTATTCTAAAAAGGATGCTAAATACAGTGCTTTGCAAAACGGATTTCTGTGTGTATCTCAGATGAACATCCTTTAATACACAATTCTTCAGTGTAATTTGTATTTCTGAAAATGCTTAAGATTATTTTCTATTTGCCATTTGGGATTTTCCTCTGTTTTTAGTATACCGTGTTGGTTTAAATTCAAGTCATGGTAGGACCAAGAGTAGCAGTAAAGAGGCATCCACTCCATCCTAGAAGTGGCCCTGTAGCTACTGACCTGTGTCCAAATTGTTGTGCGCTTCAAACCTGGAGTTTTCTAAAATGATCTTATTTTTATACTTGTATGTTCCACCAGTTTAAGATGTTGTATACCATTGAAAAGGAAATAAAAGAGTTTGGTTTGTTTGAATAAATAATACTTCCAACTTGTTGGGTTTGGCATTTTTTTATTACTAGGTTCAGGTCACACGCCTGAAATTGCTGTTGGTGGCGTGTCGTGGTCCGCTTACCTCTATCACTTTATTGTGGGTTCCTGGGAAGTATCCAAGATAGAATCGAATGGAGGGAGGGTCCAGGGCCATTCATTAAGCTGTAAACTGTTCTGAAAATGAGAGAAGAATGAAGTCCTGTAGATGTGAGAACCATCCCAGGAGCAGAGAGAAACCGAGTGTGGATCAGACACCCAGTAAGCAGATGTAAGCAGCCACAAGGATTGGACAGGGTATTCAGCCTCGTCCTGGGGACCAAATATGTCCAGACGCAAATGCCTGTGCCGTCTCCCTCACACGGTCACCCCGCAAAGAGATGGTTTTCTCCCCATTCTCTAGACGGGAAATCAGCTCCAACTCACATACCGAGGAAAACACAGTCAGAAAAGTGTTTGCCATGGAGGTGGACCCAACTTTGTCCGCCTCCGAAAGCCAAGCTCTTTCTCTGCACCACATTCTAGCCCAAGTGCGATGCGGAATCACACCTTCCAGAAGTGTGATGTATCATTTGGGCAGTAAGGACCCAGCTGAGTGGGTCAGTCTAGAGAGGGGTGTGCGCCAACTTGTGCAAAGCAAAAATGGCACTTAATTAATGGAGACGGACATCACCCATGAGCCGTGATCTGGCTGCTACACCAATCCTTGGGAAATATGCTTCTTTCGATGACTAGACACTTCTTGTTGGACAATACCCAGACCAAAAAAAAAAAAGGAAAGGGATTTCAGACTGTTATGAGGTGAAGAACTAGTTACTGGAGAAACAGAATTGGATATTTGCTTCCTAATAACAAAGGAGAGAATTTGATTTCATTTCACTTGTGTTTTCTATGCTGGTTTTTCCTATTTTGCCTTCCCTAAGTGGTGGCTGGCATTGCAAATGTGATTTAGCACGTTTGTCACTAGGTGGTGCTGTTGTAAAACTTTGTGGTCTGACGTTTGCGCTTCTATTTTTTTCATTCTGTGTGGCTTTCAAAAGCAACTTTTATCAAGTGTGTGTGTAACTAAAGTTTATCCCAGCAACTATCCAAGGATGTCTACTCCTCCATTCTTCTCCAAAATATAATCTGCAAAATATGCTAGCTAGATGCATAGGAAATCTTGGAAATAATCCCCAAATACACATCTCCAGCCCCTGGCCTGTCTACTTGGCTCTCGCAGAGGGAAGGAAACTGAGTCACGGAGAGGGGCTGTAAAATCTCCAGGGTCTCCCCATCCGTGGCAGAGTCCAGATTCAAAAAGCCAGCTTGTCTGATTACGAGACCTATGATCTCAACCATTTTGCTACTGTCTTGATAAGGTTAAAAACTGGAAATTGAAAGAAAAATTATTTTTAAAAATTAAACATGATGTATGCTAAAATCAAAATGTTACAAGGGAAAATATTTGTAACAACTGTAAGGACAAAAGCTAACATTTATTAAGCAGCAAATTCTGGCCATGCATACTAGATGCATTATGACATTTCATCCTCAGAATAGCCCTATCCGGTACACATTGTTACTAAAAATATTTTTAAACTCTGGGGTGGAAGGCAGGGGGCACAGAGAGGACAGATTCAAACAAGTCAAGGAGTAAGGGGAAAGGAAGGTCTCACCCCACAAGATGAGATTCCACAGGCTGAGGTCTTAAGTGTGTCATCGTGGTAAACAACATGAAACAAAACCAAAAGGCCCTCTGTCCTTCGCATATAAAAATCTCATACAAATAAGCCAAATGTGTGGAGCTGGCCCGGTGGCACAAGCAGTTAAGTGCGCACGCTCTGCTGCGGCGGCCCGGGGTTCACCGGTTTGGATCCCAGGCGCACACCGATGCACCACTTGGCAAGCCATGCTGTGGCAGCTTCCCATATAAAGTGGAGGAAGATGGGCACAGATGTTAGCCCAGGGCCAGTCTTCCTCAGCAAAAAAAAAAAAAAAAAACGGAGGATTGGCAGATGTTAGCACAGGGCTGATCTTCCTCACAAAAAAAAAAAAAATCTCGTACAAATAAGCCAAATGTGTTAACTATGTCTTTTATTTTCTGTTTTCTGGTGCTTTGACATCTGGGACCTGGCTGACCCAGGAGAGATTGGACTCCCAGGGTTAGCCTATTCCTAGAGATAGCAAGCAGCTCACCTGGGAGAAAACACACCTGGGCATGTGCCTTTCAAATGCAAACCAACTTATCCAGAGCCCACCCTCAACTGCCTCATTTATCGGCTCTCACGCTCTGGGCCACCGTCCACCACACTCTCGGCCACTATCCACCTGCCCCAGTGACCCCAAGGTCAGGTACCAGACGATTGCAGACAGCCCCTGTGCCCTGGAGCTGCTGAAATTACTCAATCTAGCCCAACCTAAGCCTGATTACCCTGCCTCGCCCATTCCTTCCTGGAAAACCACAATAAAGGCTCATTTTCTCCTCCCCCTCCTTCTGCCTTCTGACTGACCCTGGTGCTCCCCCATGTGGCCCTGCATGGCCTGCCGTGCCTGCTGTTTCTAGTGATCTGTGAGTGTAACAGACTTCTTCCCTCATGACAGTCATCCCTGCTTCTGCCTGTCTTACCATACTTCATTAAAACAAATCCCAGGTACCCTGAAAACACCAAAGAAAAAGAACTTGAGAGCCCAGTACAAAAACAGGCAAAGGCCATGAACAAAAGCTGACGAAAGTGGGACTACAAATGGTCAAGAATCATGAAAAGTGTTCAATCTTATTAATAATGTATGCAGCAGGTTTAAGTACAGTCATGCATCACTTAACAATGGGGATACATTCTGAGAAAGGTGATTTTGTCATTGGGAGAACATCATAGAGTGTACTTACACACACCTAGATGGTGTAGCCTACTACACACCTAGGCCATGTGGTACTAATCCTATGGGACCACCATCATACGTGCAGGTTGTCGTTGACCCAAACGTTGTCATGTGGTGCATGACTGTAGTTAAAAATCAAATGAACAAAGTTCTTAATGACAAATAGCTGCCTAAATGCTGAGCAATCTCCTACTTTGCTGATGGAAAGTGTACATTGGAACCATCACTCCAGAGAGCCCTAAAAATATCCAAGTCATCCCCAAATCAATCCTTCTTTTAGAAATCTATCCTAAAGAAATAGACAAACCAGGAAACAGTGTAGAGCAAGAAAAGCAATTTGCTGAATAATATGCCAATACTACATCCATTTTTAAAGAGAAATATGTTAATATGAATGTGAGAGTACAAAAAATAAGAGTCTAGCAAGTATATGAAATTCACACTAACCTGTCACCCCAAGAAGCAGGAATCATGGATGAAAGGGATGGTTTAGGGATTTTTAAAATGATTTTTATTTTCATTAAAATAGTACATTGACATCATTATTAAAAAATTCAAATAATCTCAAGAGGCTTATCACAAAAAACAGTGGTCACCTGCCTCACCGCTTCCCACCTTTAGATCCTGCTGTGGAGAGGCAGCCCCCCTCCCAGTCCTCTTTGCCCTGGTACTTCCATGTTTCTAAATAATGTATTCATGCTATGTTTGCTATATGATCAGCCAAGAGGCTTGAACCTATTGGTCGAGTAATTGCCAACCTGAGCTCTTTCTAAATTCCTACATTTCCTAGGGGCCATTTCTGGACTCTTCTGATCCATGTGTGTATCTGCTTTGAGCCCACTGTCTCAGTTATTGCCACTTATCAATGTGATTTGAATATATAGGAGGGCAATCCCTGCCCCCCCGGCTAGTCCTCTCACATAATATTATCATGTATTTATTCTCCTAGATATCCTTTAGAAATATTGGATGATGTTTCTAAAATTGTCCTGTTGAGATTTGTTTGGAAATCATGCTAAATTTATAGATGAAATTCAGGAGGATTTACACTGTTACAAAACGAAGCCTTCGAATTCAAAAGAATGATGTAGTTGTATCTTTAAGTCATCGATCATGTCCCTCAGAAGAGTTCATTTCATGTAGGAATTGAAAGCCTATTTCTTGGTAACTCAATTCCCAAGGCTTTTGAATTTTCTGTTGTCATTATGAGTGGGATTTTTTAATGACGTTTTAAAATTGGTTATTGCTCATGGATCTGAGAGTACCTATGTTTGTATTTTCATCCTGTAGTCCACAACATTAGTAAACATTGTTTCTAACAAGTTTTTGTTTTGCTTTGATTTTCTGAGGTTTTCCAAGAAGAAAATTATATCACCTGCAAATGATGGTAACTGTATCTTCTTTCTAATATTGATGTCTTTTATTTCTGTTTTTACTTTTTATGCCTTATTTATGTTTAAAACCTTTTCTTCATTTAATTTTCGACTAGGTTATACATTCACAAGGTTCAAGAATCAAAACAATATATGGTGAAAAGTCTCCTTCCCACTCCTGACCCCTTGTCTGCCTCATTTCAACCCCTTCTCCGCTGCCCCCACCTCTGCCCAGGTAATCTGTTAGGAGTTTGCCATGTAGCCTTCCAATTTGTCTTTAGGCATTTGATCAGCATGTATTTTTATTTTCCCTCTTTTTTACATAAAAAGGTAACAAACTGTATACACCGTTCTGTTTTCTTCCTTTTTTGCAAAGTTTACCTTGAAGATTGCTCCATATCTTTTTCAAAAATGCATCACATTCACTCTACGTGTGTGCCAGTCTTTGTGTAACCTATGCCACGGTGACAGCATCTGGGCTGTTTCTGATCTTTTGTTCCTACAAAGGTTGCTGCAATGAATAGCGTTATACAAACATCATTATGTGGGCAAGTCCGCCTGTAGGATTCGTTTCCAGGAGGAGAATTGTTGAGTCAAAAGACACCTACATTTATAATCCTCACAAGCCCTGTCAAATTGTCTTTTATAAGAACTATTCCAGTTTACACTCCCAGAAGTAATGCATGAATGTGCCTGATTCCCTCCTCTCTCATCAAGAAGTTTTGTAATGCATAGCATGGTGCCGACTATAGCTAACAATAGTGTTGCATATTAGAAAGCTACTAAGGGAGATCTTAAAATTTCTCACCACAAGAAAAAAAAATTGTAACTATGTATGTTGACAGATGTTAACTAAACTTTTATTGTGGTGATCATTTCACAATATATGCAAATATCAGCTCATTATGTTGTTCATCTGAAATTAAGATAACATTATATGTCAATTATATGTCAATTAAAAAATCAGAGGCATAAAAAAATACTTTTAGATTTTTGCCAAGCTGATAGGTGGGAAATGATACTTCAGTGTAGGTCTAATTTGCATATCTTTTGTTATGAATGACTTTGGATATCTTTTCATTTATTTAAGAGCCAACTGGAGTTTTTTTTCTATGAACTCTTCAAATCTTTTGCGCATTTTTCTGTTGGGCTGTTGGTCATGTACAAGGGTCTCATGTAAATATTGGTATACATATTACAGACATTACATATAAAGGTCTCTTTATATATTGGCTTCATACTACCTGTGTGATCCTGGCAAATTACTTAACCCTTCCTTTAATTTCCCAGCTGTGAAATTGAGTTAATAATAATACTGTGTCACAGGGCTGGTATACAAATTAACTGAGCTAATCTTCAAAACGTGCTCAGTATAATGCCTGCCACATAGGAGGCACCATATGCGATGGTTGAATTAAAAAAAAAAAAGGGAGGGGGGATGGGGCTGGCCCGGTGGCGTAGTGATGAAGTGCGTCTGCTCCACTTTGGTGGCCCAGGATTCGCAGGTTCAGATCCTGGGCACGGACAGACACACCACTTGTCAAGCCGTGCTGTGGCAGCATCCCATATAAAGTGGAGGAAGATGGGCACAGATGCTAGCCCAGGGCCAATCTTCCTCAGCAAAAAGAGGAGGATTGACATCGGATGCTATCTCAGGGCTGATCTTCCTCAAAAAAAAAAAAAAAAAAAAAGGAGAGGGGAGATTATCAGTTGCAAATATTTTTTCCAGTTTGTCATGTCTTTTGACTTAGCTTGTGTTGTTTTTTTTGTTTTTGTTTCTTTTTGCCTTTGAGAAAGGTGTATACACACATATTCAAATTTACTAAATGTTTTCTAATAAGTCTTCTAGATTTTAGTGTTGGAAAAGCCTTCCCAACCCCAAGTGTATAAGGAAACATAAACACGTTTCCTTCTAGTACATTTATGTCTTTCTTGAGTTTGGTCAGCTCAAATTTCACCTCCTCCTGTTCTTTTGCCACCTACCTCCAATTTTTGCATTTCTTCTTTATGGGCCCCCTTCATTGAAGGAATTGTTTCAATAAGTTGTTGTTTTTTTAAGTTGACATAAAATGCATGCTTATGTTTTTCATCGGCTCTCTGAAGACCTTTTTCTGGTGAGTGCTCTTCATTAGATGCTAAGTTTTGCCGCTCTTTTCCACATTTCTTTCCTTGTAACATCTGCTCATCAATTCTGCTCGAGTTCTTTTTTTATATCACTCACTCACTCACTGTGGAATTGTGGACCGGCTATTTGCAGGAGGTTCCAGTGGGACGGAGAACGTAGGTTTCACCTAACCTCCCAGGTTTCACAAGTCTAATATTACATCTTTCTCAGCTGCCAGATAAGAGGGTGTTTTCTGGAAATTTGGAACTTGTGTATACATAGTTTGGCAGCTTCTCTGAGGAATGCCACCAGCCCTGTTAATCTCCTTTCCCATTCCCATTGCTGAAAAGAAATAAGTCTTTTTCACCTCACGGTGAGCCCCTCATTTGGGGAAATGAATGTTTACTGGTGCCTTCTGAGATTGAATGCTGCTGGACCCTATGCTCACTTACCATCCTTTGTCTCTTCATTTCTTCCCCATGACCTCTGCCCTACCTCAGCTGCTCTTGGCAGCTTCTACACATTCTTGCAGTCTGCAGTTATCCTCATTTCACTAAAAATGCAGGGTTCGGGACTTTGGTATACATATTATACCAAATATATGGCTTCTGGTTTGTTTTTTTGTTTCATTTTTCTTGTTTCTCTTCTATGATTTCCAAGAGAAAAAAAGAGAAGTTGCTGATGTATATGCCCATGTTCATACTGGAAGTCTGGTCTTCAGTTCTTATCATATATATTTAGATATCATTTTAAGGTTTGTTTGTTTTACTATTTTTTTTTTTCTTTGTGAGGAGATCAGCCCTGTGCTAACATCTGCCAATCCTCCTCTTTTTTTGCTGAGGAAGACTGGCCCTGGGCTAACATCCGTGCCCATCTTCCTCCACTTTATATGGGACGCCTGCCACAGCATGGCTTGAAAAGCGGTGCGCCAGTGCGCGCCCGGGATCCGAACCTGTGAACCCCAGGCCAACGCAGCAGAGCACGCTGTCTTGACATGAGTACAGCCATGTTTGGCCAATCCATTAACCTACAGCCACCAGCACACAAAGAAATATAAAGCTGCTTTCTGTGTGGTGGGAACTGGCCTTTTTCCCAGGAACTAGCCTTTCTCCCACGGAGATAGTTGCAATTTGTAAGAATTTCAAGGTCCTTTGGGCGTCACAGCCAGGGGCAGACTGGCTTTCTGTGCCAGGCTGGGATGATAACCAGGGAAAACAATGCACATACACAACTGCTGGGCTGGGACGATAGCCAGGAGGCTCAGTGCACGTATGCCACTGATAACCATTTGTGCACAGGAACATTGAATGCTTGCCCTGTAGACTCTGTAACTGCTTATATAAACTGCTGGAAACTGAGGCCTGGTGAGAGTCTCACGTGTGGAGGGGACACCCGGCCCAGGACCTCTGATGATGGGATTCCCGCCCAGCTGTGTCAATTGAAGGGACTCTCCCCGGCAGTGGGGCGTGGATGTTGTGAGTAACCAATCTGAGGTGTTCTCTTTTCAGTCAACCTGGTGTTTCTCTTTCTGGTTGATTTGTGTCATTTCCCTTCAGTCAATGTGGATGTTTTCCTTTTCCAGTTGATCTGATGTTTTTCCCTCTCATTATATGATCTATTCAAATCTGCTGCTATCTCAGTCGATGTGGATGTTTTCCCTTTCCAGTCGAGCTGATGTTTTTCCCTCTTAATATTTGACCTATTTGGATCTGTTTGCGGACTATCACCTTTACTATCCTCTATATAATTAAATATACCTTCAGTCCATTTGTTTGCAGTGGAAAGTTTCTTTTACGTCTCCAAGAGAATCCCCCAAACCTCTCATAACATAATTGGCACTGTGAGCAGGATTCGATTAAGGAGATGGCTTTCCTGTTCAAACAAAAGGTAATTGAAGCCAAGGTGGAAGAGATTCCAGGATGGGAGGACTCTCCCTTTTGCGTTCTGGCTGGGGAGTGGGCTTGTAGGTCAGGATTATGTGAATCTTGGGATGTTTGTCTGTGAGATATGAATCATTGGATGTGACCAAAGCTTTGCAGACAGTGGAAAAAAAGAGATGATGTTTCTTTTCTGGCATGGCGAGGTTGGTGTTTATTGACTGCTTATCGTCGGGCTATAGAAGATAGGGATAAAATACAAGGGAGAAGGTACTCTTGGAAAAAGAAGCTTCAAATTTACAGTCTCGGCTGATGTCACCCAAAATAGGAACTTTTTCCTTGCCATGAGCCTGGCATTCTGGTTTTATTTGGCCCCTCTTAAGTGACAAATAGAGAGCCTGAATATGTATCCAATAATAATTTGGTGAGCCAGCCGGGAGGCTCTTTGTCCGTGGCTCGGTGGCCCTGGGCCAGGTGGGATGTGCTGGGAAACAGTCCAGGGGCTGCCTAGGTGATTTTCCCTAGGGACTGCTCCCAGTGCTTTCCATCTGACCTGGCACCGCTGACCCTGGGCACATTTTTCTTATGACAGGGAAACAGGCTCTAGAATGATTTGTTTGTTTGTTTGTTCGTTTTTGCTTACACCAAGAACTCCCTTCTCCTCCATCTGAGGTCCTATCTCTTTAAGAGGCAGGGCTATCTCTACTGGAATGGGAATAGTTGTAGGACTTTTACCCGGAATCTGTTAGATGCATCTACCTGGTCTGTTTGGGATCCCGTTTGACTGTCTGTTCTGTATGTTTGTAATTTTGAAGGTGGGGGGAATTCCATCTGTCTCCAAGAAAAGCCCTCTGGGCCACCTCTTGGCTAAATGGGCTGACTTCAGCTAGGAGCCCATGTCCAAGAAGAAGATAGTTTTTCTTGTAACACCACATGGCCACCATATTCCATAGACTCCAGAGAAAAAGTGGCCAAAATGGGGCAATTTCAATTTACCAAAACTGATATATATGCCTATGCATTTGGAAAAAGCCAGCTAAAACATTAAACAACTAGTGGGAAGCCTACTTTAATCTTTGAGGTTTCTAAATGAAATCGGGAATACTGTACCGCCTCTTTAAAAGAAAGTAATTGAACATGCCAACAGCCGAAGCTGAGTCTGCTGCTCCCCTCCCCTCTCTTGCTGAGCTTCCCGCTTCAATGCCCCCGAAATTCCTGATCTGAAATTAAGCAAGTGAAAATAAGTAAACTTTTGAAGTAATTTAAAATTGGGATGGCTATTCTGGAAAACCTCTCTTTCAGGAGAATTCACCTTAAGGGTCACCCTTAACAGAGAGGATTCGAAACCTCTCACGATGAAATGCAATCTTTAATTAATACACAGAGACTTCTAAAAGACAACGTTATTTCAAAAGCAGCTCCCAAAATCTTTTCGATAACTTGAAGCTTTAGAGTTTTGCTAAATTAAGTTAATAAAAATTTATTGAGTCTCTGGGTCATTTCCACATGAGATAAAACATTAAAAATTGGTTACTAAGCATAGATTTGTCTGCCTTAGGTTTCTTATCTCAGAGAAACTAAAAGATGCTTAGGTTTATTGATAAACATGTTCTGTGCATGTTGAGGAATTTTCTATGAGAAAGTACATATTTGTAAAAAGTCTGTATACAAAAAAAGCAAACCGTATGTTGTCTATAAAAAAGGTATAGAGAATAGAGATATTTTTGTTTGTTTTGTTAAAAAAAAAATTGTCCTAAAGTACTAAAAAAAAAAAAAAAGACACGGAACAAATTCTAGATGTAAAAAGTAAGTGACAGAAGGTTTGTGGAAGTAAAACCCTGAGGAGTTTTGTACATGGTCAAGTTGGCTAAAGTAAGCTGGTGGAAAATTAGGATTTAGCTTTCTCTCTTATAAAGGTAATTTTCTTGAACTTTTGGTCTTCTCTTTATATAGAGATTAAAAGGTGTTTTTTTAAAAGATCTATATAAAAAACAGAACATCTATGTTTTGTTAAAATAATTTACTATGTTCAAAAGGACTGAGGTCTATTAAGGTTTTTGTTTTTGTTTTTTGACTGTTTTAACTCTGTTTGCCTTTGACTGTTTCTATTGTCAACTTGATTAAATAAATAATTAGATATTGTTTCCTATTTGACCAAGTGTTTTAAAATCTTTTGATATTTTTGATAAACTTCTGCCAAAATTAAAGTCTCTTTTTAACTTAAAAAAATTATAAAAAGACATATGATTATAGTGCCAAAACACAATTGTTAATGTATTTCCTGTTGATGCTCACAGTTCTTTAATTTCTACAGAACAAAAATATAATTCTTATGCTGATCAGCTGGCACAAATTCGTGCAGTGCACAACCCAGGCTTAGTACATGGATCCACGAGAAGAGTGGACACTTGGGAAAACAAACTTCATACAGGTGGGCACAACAAAGGGGAATCCTTGTCACCCATGATGATATTGCCACTGTAGTACAACAATGTCAATCATGCCAACAATTAAATCATATCCAAAAGGGATTATTTCCTGCCCATACCTGACAAATAGATTTTATTCGACCATTGCCAAATTCTTGTGGATATATTTATGCCTGCACTGCTGTTGATACATATTCTAGTTATTTATTAGCTATGCCGGCTAAAGCAGCCACCCAACAGAGTGCCCTAAAATTCTGTGAAACACCAAGGCAAATTCAGAGTGACAATGGTTCCTACTTTACAGGTAAGTTGATTCAAATTTATACAAAAAAAAATTATATAAAATGGATTTATCATATACCTTATTACCCCCAAGCTGCAGGCCTCATAGAACAAATGCATGGATTGCTTAAACAACAATTGAGAAAATTCAGTCATGGCTCATTAAAGGGGTGGCACAACCATCCAAGTACTGCTCTAAATATGTTAAATAACAGGCCACTGGGCCCTAATGAGACTCTCCTGTCAAGGTTGTTACCAGCAAAGATTACAGAAATGGCAGCCACTACCCATGAGCTTATCACCTTAACCTATTGTCCATTGACTCAATCTGCTAAAGCGCCTTTTCGTGCCACGGCCAAAGCGGCTGGATTGGACTTATCCACTGTTTATTCTATTCAATTGCCCCCTAAGAAGCAACCTATAGTCCCTACTGGGATAGGGGTACAATTTCCCAAAAACACTTTTGGTTTATTAAAAGGATGCTCTGGAATACTACTCAGCCATAAAAAAAAGACAAAATCCTCCCATTTGCAACAACATGGATGGGCCTGGAGGGTATTATGTTAAGTGAAATAAGCCAGAAAGAGAAAGACAAACACCGTATGATCTCACTCATATGTGGAATATAAACCAACACATGGACAGAGAAAACTGTATTGTGGTTACCAGGGGCAAAAGGGGTGTGGGGTGGGCACAAGGGGTGAAGGGAGTCATATATATGGTGATGGACAAACAAAAATGTACAACCCAAAATTTCACAATGTTAAAAACTATTAAAACATCAATAAATAAAAAAAAAAGGTCGCTCTGGACTAGCAGCAAAAGGTATTGATGTACTAGGAGTCATTGATTCAGATTAGCAAGGAGAAATAAAATTTATATTATATAATCGTAGTGACACAGTATTAACTATAGAGTCCGGGGAACGAGTGGGACAATTATTGGTACATCTTCCCCTGACTCCAAGTGTGTCACAAGGACAACCTCCAACTGAACTAAGTAAAAGAGAAATACAAGAATTTGGGTCTACAAATGGATAGAAACCTGGAGCAAAGGTGTGGTGACACACCCTCCCAATGCAGCCCCCCGCACTGCAGAAGTAGCAGCCCAAGGGCCCCCTGCAACACTCACAGTCATGTATCCAGGAAGTAAACAATTATCTCATGTTCCTAAAAACTCTGTTTCTTTACATAAATAGATATTTCTGCTGTGCTCGCTATGCTATGCTACAACTCCATGTCTGCTGCAGACCTACACCCCAACTAATGTCTCCGTAGGACAACGTTTGACCCTGCACTGCTGGACCAACTGCTCTACACCAGTGGGGCCTATAACCTAGACTATGAATGGCCAAGAATTTGGTCTCAGAAACATCAAGCAACTTCTCGGTATAAGATAATTTCTCTATTACCCTGCCTTCTGCTACCGTCCGTGATGGGGGCTGGTCTGGACTTCTACAAGCTAATTTGTTAGGACCTTATCTAATGTTATCTTTGATGCTGCACATGATTTTCAACATCAAGTTAATAATATTTCATATTCTAAGGGATTATTTGATTGGTTGCCTTGGGGTTTGCATCCTTTATTGCGAGATAGTTTTGTAATTATTATTGTCATTGGATGTTGGGTTCTTGGATGTGCCTTAAGTACTTGTGTACAAAGTTCATTGTTTGTGCATATGGTGTCTTATGGTTAACGGAGACGGCCACGGCCGAAAATGTCTTGACATAAGCGCAGCCATGTTTGGCCGCTCCATTGACCTACAGCCACCAGCACACAAACAAATATAAAGTTGCTTTCTGTGTGGTGGGAACTGGCCTTTTTCCCAGGAACTAGCCTTTCTCCCATGGAGATAGTTGCAATTTGTAAGAATTTCAAGGTCCTTTGGGCATCACAGCCTGGGGCAGACTGGCCGTCTGTGCTGGGCTGGAATGATAACCAGGGAAAACAATGCACGTACACAACTCCCGGGCTGGAACGATAGCCAGGAGGCTCAGTGCAACGTATGCCACTGATAACCATTTGTGCATGGGAACACTGAATGCTTGCTCTGTAAACTCTGTAGCTGCTTATCTAAACTGCTGGAGATTGAGGCCTGGTGAGAGTCTCACGTGTGGAGGGGACACCCGGCCCAGGACCTCTGATGATGGGATTCTCGCCCAGCCATGTCAATTGAAGGGACTCTCCCCGGCAGTGGGACGTGGATGTTGTGAGTAACCGATCTGAGGTGTTCTCTTTTCGGTCAACCTGGTGTTTCTCTTTCTGGTTGATTTGTGTCATTTCCCTTTGGTCGATGTGGATATTTTCCCTTTCCAGCCAAGCTGATGTTTTTCCCTCTTAATATTTGACCTACCCGGATCTGTTTGCAGACTATCGCCTTTCCTATCCTCTATATAATAAAATATACCTTCAGTCCATTTATTTGGAGTGGAAAGTTTCTTTTATGTCTCCAAGTGAATCCCCCGAACCTCTCATAACACACGCACACTTAACCACTTGCGCCACCTGGCTGGCCCCTCTTTAATCCTTTTGATTCTACCTCCTAAGGAGCTCAGATCTCTCCACCTTCTCTAGGATTGTTCTGAGGAGTCTGTCCTCTGGACTCTGGAGTTGGTTTCCTTCGTTGGCTCCTAGCCCTCAGCCTCTTGTACATTGAAACCACCTTCTCTATGGATTGCACCACTCCCAGCCTAAACACTTCCCATGGCTCAAGGCCAGCCCGAGTCTGACTGGAATCTACCTCTCCCAAGACACACCTGCCACACCCCAGAATCTAGGTACCCTGCTTTCTGGCACTGTACCTGGAGTCAGGAACGACTTCACAGTACGTCATAACTGGCACACAACAGGCTCCAGTGGTCGCCAGCTGTGCCAGCTGCTGTGGGCTGACTGAATCTGCACAGCCCAGAATATAACAGGTGATGGATAGATGTGGCTTGAGTGCATGAAGCATGGAGAAAGGTGATTCGGTTTAGCACCCAGTTCCAGATAAAACCAGTTCCGAGCCATGCAAGAAGAATGATGACTTGTCCAAGCTTAGAAGTGTGAAAGAGTAGAAACTCCAGATTCCTGCAGGACAATCACTGCAATATCCAATTAGCATTTTGATTCTTTGAACAGTGCTAGGATCAGGAAATGTGCATGTTATATGTTATCTCTATACACGTTTTTTCTGTACTTTCACTATTTCCTTTGATCCTTTGACAACTGCATTAGAGAGCTGGAGCAGACAGCATCCCTGTGTTGTAGGAAACAGGATCCGATGGGTCAGAGCCTTATCTGGACCCTTCTTCCATGAGGATATCCAAATTCACATTCCACTCAGCAGTGGATGAGATTGGTCACCTGACATATTAATATTATTTGTTAAATCCTTGCTAATTTTAGAGGCATCTGCTTATTTGTAAGATTAATTCTTTTCTTCCATGTATCACGTATTTTGTGAACCACTGCTTCATTTCCTTGGCCCATTTTTTACTCGGGGTTTCCAGTTTGCTCTACCTTAAGAGCACTGATGCTGTAATTGGCCGGCTGAACTCTGTGCATACATGAGGAAGAAACATTCAAGCAGAAGTTCACATCCACGGCCCAGAACCAGTGAAAGAGGAGCCACATTCTCTGCTGAGAGACACTAAGGCCGTATCTTGTTTATTGATTGCATCTTTTTCACTTGAAACGTAGGGACAACTGCAATGGAGGAAAAAGAAGATAAAACACTGAACTGGATGAGAGTCAGGGAACTCAAATCCCAGCCTTGCTGGTCTCCCTGTAGAGGTAGAAAGATAGACTGGATGCGATGATTTTCAAACTTCTCTCTCTCCAGTCTCACTCACCCGCCCACATGCAGGTTTGAATTTTGCCCCCAGACTCAATCTTGCCCCCGAGACTTTGTAGATTTGTTACTGAGCCCCAAGGGACAGGCAACCCACGAGTGGGCCCTTTTGCCCGGAGCCACCCATGCCAATAGAATGAGACCGAGTTCTGAATAGCGGAGCAGAAACGTTATTCCTTGATCAATGAGGGAGGAGGCAGAGCTCACGCTCTAAAACACCTTCTCCCCAAAGGGAAGGTGAGCAGGGTTCTTACAGGATATGAAGGCGGAGGGGTCTCCGTGTCATTGCTCAGGGCGGGGACATTTAGGGCATGCACAGAGCTTCCCTTCTTGCACATGGCACCTTTTGCACATGTTTCCTTTTGCACATGGCACCCCATTGCCATCTTGGACCTTTCTGGTCTGGACTGGTTTCCCCTATTTGGCCACCTGGCATTGTTCTGCCTTGATTCCTGTAAGCAAGCACAACTTAAAACCGAAGCATTAGACATGGAAAATGTTTTAGGGACTTACGTGGGTGGCAAAATCCCTCCTCTGACTATATCATGCTCTTCATTCTTGAGGGACAATGGATGAAGGTCCGTCTTCCATAACTACTTCCAGCTGACAGAGGCATCATCATAGGGGCCCATAGAAGAGCATAACTTATCCCTAGCAACTTTTAGATAAGTTTGGTTGTCATCCGGTTGGACTCTCAACCTCTCATATCCCTGGTTATTACCTTGTGGAGTCTAATTAGTCTTTTGCTAACAAAGGAAACCAGCCAGTTCAGAATGCAAGGTCCAAAGAGTAGAAGCAGCAGAATATCCACCAGAAGCCCCCAAAAAGTGGTAGAAACCAAGTCAGGCTGGGAAGAGCCTGTTCAGCCCCATTCCAGATAGCCTAGGGGTGCCGTAGATATAGGCACTCCAGGGGGAGCACAGGTCAGGGTGAGGATAAGTACAGTTATGAGAGATGACAGAGGAAGGAGTCCCAGCACCTCCGTGGGGGTGGGACTTATCTTTATGTCTCCAGAATAAAGAGGGGCTCATAGGAGAAGTCAGTATGGCTTGGAATTTCCAAGTCTTCCAGTTCAAGGGCTCTCTTGACTCAGGTATGGTGCACCTGGTGGTTGACTCCCTGTCATTTTAGGGCAGAGTGAGTGGTTAGAATCACCAGATGAGGCCCATTCCACTCAGGAGAGGGCTAGTCCTATGGGCTCCCAGTTTGCCATGGTTTTAGGTAAACTCAGTCACCAGGCTGGAAGGGATGGAGGGCCAGGTCAGTGGGGCCAGGCAGGACCTGGTTGCCTTACACTATGAGTGCCTTCACTGTTTCCCCTACCTGAAGGGCGTACTCTAGTTGTTCTCCTGTACCGCCAGTATTTCCCCATTGGCTTTTTGACCAGAGAACTGGAGTGTTGCATGCCAATTGGCATAGCCTGATGAGGGCTTGATGGATCAAGTTCTTTATGACAGGGGCCGTGCCATTTAGGGCATCCTGTCTGAGAGGATACTGTTTAACATTGGGGCACTTGTGTCCAGGCTTTAGTTCAACTATCATGGGGTGGGCTCAGATGCATGTGCCACTTGGACCTAAACTTGGGGATTTACCTCTGGTAATTCCATTAAGTTTCTCTTTAAATCTTTTCACTCAGTCCCTTTTGTCAAGAGCATAATTAACTGGTGACCAAAGGCTGAGGGGACATTTACCTCCAAGTGGTCCCCTTTCAAATAAATGGAGACTCTTAATTTATGTAGTAGGTGCTTACCCAGCAAAGGAATAGAGCATCCTGGCACATATAGAAAGGAATGGGTTAACTATTTTCCACCTAATTTGTAGCTTAAAGTTTCGATTAACCACTTGTTCCCTTGGGCCCTTGATAACCCCACTATATTACATCTCTGGCTAGTAAGTTTGGAGATTTGTAGCCAGATATTTGAGGAAACTAGAAGAATTTAAGATCCAGTCCAATTTACAGGTAGGGGAAAAAACCCTCAAAGATAACTAATAGAACTAGAATCTAATATCCACAATTGTGTATTATAGTTTCTACTGAAATATAACTTTTCTTTCTAAGATCACCCTCATTATTACCAAAGATAGCCAAATTAAGACTCATTGGTTTGTAAAATGTCTAGTTTCAATAAACTTGGCCAAATTATTTACATAAGTACAGCAAGAATAGCAATTGATCATATAGGCTCTTTTATTTTATTTTATTTTTAATTTAATTTAATTAATTAATTTTTTTTTGTGAGGAAGAGCGGCCCTGAGCTAACATCTGCCAGCCCTCCTCTTTTTGCTGAGGAAGACTGGCCCTGGGCTAACATCCATGCCCATCTTCCTCCACGTTATATGGGATGCTGCCACAGCATGGCTTGACAAGCAGTGCATCGGTGTGCACCCGGGATCCGAACCAGCGAACCCCGGGCTGCCGCAGCGGAGCGCGCGCACTTAACCACTTGTGCCACCGGGCCAGCCCCAGGCTCTTTTAAATCTGCTTTGCTGGAGCCTTTTATAAGGAATCTCAGGTTGAACTTTAAAGGCTGCTCAAGGCCAGGAAAGCCAAGCCAAGGACTTGTCATCAAACTCCACCTGTAATACCTATAGATTTGGGTGAATTCCTCTCTTCTCTTTAGGTTTCCCCAAGATATCCTAAGATTCCTTGCACCTGCCAGAGAAGTGACCTTCTTTACTCATCTGGTAAGGTTGATGGGAACCCTGTAAACAAGGTACCAGGCCAACATTTCCAGGTGGTTTATTCCATAAAGTCAACCTTTGTTCCTCAAAAGCTGTCTTGTCACATCTGCGTCTGCATGTTTTTCTCAAATATGCCATTCCAGTCAAAGCCTTGGGAATATAACCAATGTTTCCAATTGTGTCCTCCTATAAGGAGATCAGATTCTTATTGAACTTATGAAAATAATAACATTCACTCATTAAGTGTTTCCAAATTCTGGAGGGATCAGGTAGGGAGAAAAAGATAAATGTTTCAATTCTGCTTACAAAAGTATAATTTACCAAATTGCCATAAGTCATAGTTAGCTTAAGAGAAAAGAGAAAAGTATTTTCTTAAATCTGAAAAACAAAACATTAAAAAAATCACCAGTATTTCAAATGAAAAGTCATAGCATTTATAATCATCTTCATCAGTTCATTCAGTCCTATATAACCAATTCTTGATCTTGATCTTTTCTTAGCAGTTTCATGAAGTCATCAGCTTCTCTGTTAGAGTTCTATAATTCCTTACCCAACTCAGTCTTATGATCTGAAAGTTTATCGGAAACCTGTATTATAGAGCAAGTGTCAGAGTCCTTTCCATGAATCTCTCTGAAGATGAAACCTAGTTGCAAAAATATCAGAGTAAAACAACTGTCTGCAAATAACAAAACACTCAAAAGTGGCAATTGACAAAGACACTTGGCTATTTTTGTGACATACAACACTTTGAGATAATAACTAGAATTATGACTGACAACAAGGATAGATCAGAATTTTTGGAATGTTATATAATTTTTTGAACAGTTATGTTAATAAAATTTACCCACACAATATAACCTAGGAAAGTTTGTCATCATTTACTTGACAATGTTTCCCATGTAATTTAACATACAGAATAAGTCTAATTAGTTTAATATCTTCCTCTTTACAGAAAGAGAATAAATTCTTTGAGAAGTCCCAGGGCTGTTTGGAACTTCTCAAAGTTTCCTTTTTTATTTTTTTTTAAGTCAAAAGAAAGACTTTGGGGGCTGGCCTGGTGGCATAGCGGTTAAGTTTGCGCATTCCACTTCGGCGGCCTGGGGTTTGCCAGTTCAGATCCTGGGCGTGGACCTGCTCACCACTCATTGACTGTGCTGAGGCAGCCTCTGATGTGGAAGAGCTACAACTCTAAAACTATGATATATGATTGTGTACTGAGGCTTTGGGTATGAAAAAAAAAAGAGGAAGATTGGCAACAGATGTTAGTGCATGGCCAATCTTCCTCAAAAGAAAAAAGAAAGACTTTAATTTGGGGGGAGATTCATCAAAAAAATATATCAAAAAGTTTTAAAACACTTGGTGAAATAGGAAACAATGCTTGTTATCCATTCAATCAAAGTGACAACAGCAACAGTCAAAAAACATTAATAGAGAGACTACAGTCTTTTTGAACATAGGAAATTATTTTAGCAAAACATAGATTTTTCTGTCTTTTAGGTAGACTTACTCAAAGGCAAGGAAAAACCTTTTATAATCTCTTTATCAAGAGCAGACCAAAAGTTCAAGAAAATTATCATTTTAAGAGAGAAAGCCAAATTCTAATTTTTGCACCAGCGTACTTTCTATATTAAAATTCACTTAATTAATTAAATTCATTTCAATCTTAGCTGACTTGACCATGCACAAAACTCCTCAGGGTTTTACTTACATCCCCCTTTCTGTAACTTACTTTTTACATTCAGAATTTGTCCCCTGGCCTTCCTTTTATTTCCTCCTAGTTCTTTAGGACAAATTTATCTTTCTTAACAAAACAAAAATATTTCCATCTCTATACCCTCTTTACTGAAAACATATATCTTACTTTCCTTGAATACAAAGATGTTTTCCTTATTAAATTTTTAGTAGTTTTAATTACATATATTAATTAGAATTCTTAACCCTTACAGACCTTAATTTTTAGTGAAAATTGAAAATCAAGCATTTATGAACTGTCCTTTACATTAGCATTCTGTGACTTGGCAAACTTATAAATACTTTTTTTTTCTTTGGGAGGAAGATCAGCCCTGAGCTAAAATCCGATGCCAATCCTCCTCTTTTTGCTGAGGAAGACTGGCCCTGGGCTAACATCCATGCCCATCTTCCTCTACTTTATATGGGATGCCGCCACAGCATGGCTTGACAAGTGGTGCATCGGTGCGTGCCTGGGATCCAACCCTGCGAACCTCAGACTGCCAAAGTGGAACACAGGCACTTAACTATTATGCCACCAGGCCAGCCCCCATAAATACTTTTTTTTTTTTTTTTTTAGGTTAGGAAGATCAGCCTAGAGCTGACAACATCCATTGCCAGTCTTCCTCTTTTTGCTAAGGAAGATTAGCCCTGAGCTAACATCCGTGCCCATATTCCTCTATTTTGTATATGGGATGCCACCACAGCATGGCTCAATGAGCGGTGCGTAGGTCTGCACCTGGGATCTGAACCCACGAACCCCAGGCTGCTGACACAGAGCATGAGAACTTAACCACTATGCCACTGGGCCAGCCCCATGAATACTTTTTATAATTTCTAGAAACATGTTACCTTTGTCAATGCAAAATTACCAATAAGCATTCTATAGATAAGAGAAATCAGGTGAGTTTTACTTGAGCCAGAGTGAGGATTACAGCCTGGGAAGGCCTTAGAAAGCCTTCCAGAGATCTTTTTAGAACAAAGAACATACATTAAACACACCCAGGATACATTTTCATTAAACTTTCAAAGAGGTATTTAGTTGCAAATTAGCAGGTCAACATGATGGTGATGTCAGGAAGGGACTAATCTGGGCGTTACTAATAGGGTGTTACTAATAGGGCATTACTAATAGGGCGTAGGAGGAAAGTATACATTCTTATCTTAAGAGATGCATTCTTTACTTTAATGGTTAAGCAGATGTACAATGTATGTTTGACAGGCCATAAATCAGGCTTCTTTAGTTCAAGCTGAATCAGTTTTGAACCAGAATAGTTACCCTATATACCTCAATATGTGAAAATCTCTTGTCACCTTATAGTACAATTTTTAAATAAAATGCAGGACATGTTTACTAATAGACCCAAACATCTTTTGGTTTCTCTGTAATAAGAAGCCAAAAGTAGATAAACCTATATTTAATAATTAGTGTCTAATATTTTATCTTATTTGGAAATGATCTAGATACTCAATGAATTTTTATCATTTAATTTAACCTAGCAAAACTTTGAAGTTTCAAGTTACCAAAGAGATTTTGAAGCTGTTTTAGGTACTCATGTCATATTTTTGCTAAAAGTTTATCTATAAACTCTTATCTCACTTACCTCTAGACCATTTTTTTGTAACATCATATTTAGACTACTCACAAAAACTTTATGTGACACTAAAGCAGTTAGCCATCATCTAAAATTAAGTAAACACATGGTAACACATAATCATTGTTTAAAAAGTTTCCCCAAAAACTTTTACCTTTTTTACATTTATTTAGTTTACCTGTTTCCAAAAATCATTTAGATTGCCTATAAAGACTTTGAGACATTAGACAAAATCAGTTATCATTTTAAGCTATTATTTCACTGACGAATTTGTAACGGGGTTACCATGAGTTTGTTTGACTAGGCTCCATGTCTGCCTTATATCCAATGCTGATAACTCTGAGAACATGCCTATTTTAATCAAACCAACAAACTTAAATATGCTTTTATTTACCAAAGATTATTTCATATCAGTGTTAACTGGAAAGACATTTGGGTTAGTTTCTACTACATTTAGAAATGATTTATGTAAGCGCTTACTTTAAGCCAATTAAATAGAGCTCCTTTAGAAATTATACCATCTCGAGTAGAAAAACATCACATATATAACATGTATATAGACACACACAAACACACAGACAGATGCAACAAAGATTTTATAGCTTCTGTTTTAAAAAAATTTCCTTAGATTTTTGGGTAAGGGTGCTTTCATAACAGTCTGCATCTCCAAAAGCTTCTTCCCCCCTCCGCCTTTTTTTTTTTTTTTTTTGAGACTTAGAACTCTGGGATGGTCTCTATGATAGCTCTTGGAAAGGTCACAAGTTTGTTTTGAGATAAACAGGGGAGGTTAGTTACTTATCAAAGCCCTGACATGCCCACCCAATTACATTTTCCTTAATTTGCTTCTTTCCCTCTAGGTACTTAGTTTTGTCTTAATTTAGGGAAGAAGGCCTAAAAAATTCCTATCAGGCTTTAAATATCAGCTTCTGATTTGGCCAAGTTTCTGATCATAAGTTACTAAATCCTTTCAAATACCTTGTGAAGTTTCAGCTAGGACAAACAGTAACTATTTCAGACAGCATTAAACAACTCCATTAATTTTTTTTTTTAATTTTAGTTTCTCCTTGACTGTTTAAGGGTAGCAGTTTCCCAGAAAATCTCTGAGTCTCATTAACCCGGGGAGGAGCTCATATTGGGTCCTCCTTCGAAGGTAGATTACGAGGGTGTCTGTAAAGCTATGACTTAATAAGTGCTCTCCTTACATGATCTTGCCTAATTGGAACATTCCTTCTAACAGCCAATGTACAAGTTTTGGAGGCTTAAAGGAGCCCCAGAGTGGTCACTGTAATTTTAAATTATCCTGGTTATCTTGACCCAAAGATTCTTTTCTTTTTGTGGTAAAGATCCTTTTTATAGCTGTTTTTAAGGTCAATTTGACCATTTTAAAGTGAGACCTCCTTTACCATGCTTAGTTAACATTGCCTGAAGGAGGGATTTATGTGCCCTCCAAATCAGGCAAGGGAAACATTTCCCAGTGAGACACAATATTTATCCCCAAAATATAATTCAAAATACAATCAGGCATAAGAGATGTGATAATTTTATACAAAGCCCATCATCATTCCCGGCGGGTCCTGTGGGAAGAAAATTAGCGCAAAGACAAAAACAAAACAAAAACCCTGAACAGCTGTTCTTACCTCCTTGTGTTGCCGCTCGAAACCCCCCAAGTGAGGCATGTTGGCCACGAGGGCTGGGTACCCCCAACTGTGACCTGGGGTGACCAGGCCTTCCTGATCCCTCACCCAGTCCATCTCTCATGGACTGGGTGCTGGTCCTCGGGAGAGGGGCTCCGTTAAGGGACAGGCAAAACTGTTCCTGGCAAGAGAGGCCCCCTCAGTCCATTCCTGGGGAGAAGCCCCTCTTCTCCCTCAGTCCTGTGTGTGCACACACCCTGTTCTGATGCTAAACCAAAGGTAGACTTGATGTTGGCTCGCCGGAGATCCCCCTTGACTCGGGCAAAGTGACAGAAGACAAAAGTCTAAGTGCGGCCACTGTCGCCAGTTCGAGGAGATTCCCGCAGCCAAGCACCGGGCAGGACAGTCCTGGTTCCCTCCAGTTCACAAGCCTCCAACAACGTAGGTGAGTTGCCTGGGACATGCTGCTGCAGCCCATTGCTTCACCTGTTGGGGGCCGAGAGGTTGGGATTAAAGAGAGGAGCCAACAACTATTCCAGTCCCACCAGAGCCCCCATATTTTGTTACTGAGCCCCAGGTGACCAGTGGGTCATTTTCCCTGCAGCAACCCGCACCAATAGAATGAGATCAGGTTCGGAGTAGCAGAGGAGAAATATTATTCATTGATCAATGAATGGAGGAGGCAGAGCTCCTGCTCTAAAACACCTTCTCCCCAGAGGGAGGGTGAGCAGGGTTCTTCCGGGATGTGAAGGGGGAGGGGTCTTCACGTCATCGGTTGGGGTGGGAGCATTGGGGGCACACGCAAAGCTTCCCTTCTTGCAGACGGCACCTTTTGCACATGGCACCTCATCACCATCTTGGACCTTTGTGGTCTGGATCGGTTCTGCCATTTGGACACCTGGCATTGTTCTGCCCTGATTCCTATAAGCCAGCATAGCTTAAAACCAAAGCATTAGACATGGAAAATATTTTAGGGACTTCCCTGGGTGACAGATTCTCTTTGCACAGAATTCTGGTTTTTTTGTTTTGTTTTGTTTTGTTTGTGAGGAAGATCAGCCCTGAGCTAACATCCGATGCCAATCCTCTTCTTTTTTTGCTGAGGAAGATTGGCCCTGGGCTAACATCTGTGCCCACCTTCCTCTACTTTATATGGGACACCGCCACAGCATCCGGTGCATCGGTGCGCACCTGGGATCCAAATCTGCGAACCCCAGGCCGCCGAAGCGGAGCGGGTGCACTTAACTGCTGCGCCACCGGCCAGCCCCTGCACAGAATCCTTTAAGTCAGGGCGTCTCAGGGTTTCATGTGCACACAAATCACCCTGGGATCTTGTTAAAGTGCACGTTCTGATTCTCTAGGTCTGGGGCAGGGCCTTTGTGACAACTCCTGGTGATATGATGCTGCTCCATGGGCCTCCCCTTAAGTAGCAAGGTCTAGGTTACACCCACTCCCCCAACTCCACCTCCAGGAAACACCCTATCTGGTTACTGCCTCTCAACCTTCAGACCCCAGCGCAGCCTCACCTTCCCCTAGATACCCTCTGGGTCCCCCTGAAATGGAATGAAAACCAAGCACCCCCCTGATGATGTTGATTAGCTCCACCTGTACCCCAGCCTGTTACCTGCTGGGAAGTAGGAGTGGGTGCGGTTACCATCGTTCCACCAGAATCCTGCACTGTGCCTGGCTTGGAGAAGATAATAACTCTTTTCTGGATGAGTGGATGAATGGTTGCTTGTATTTCACTATGCTTTTTACAATCTCATTAAAACATTTTGAATCCCTAGGCAGTAAAAATCTTATATGTACTAGGTGTGTGTGCTGAGATCCATTTCTGTACCTTGCACTTGGTAAAATCATGTTGGTTTCACTCTTGGAGAGCTACTGGGATCCTTACCATGGATCCATCTGTGCCTTTCAGCCCCTACTAAGCTCCCACTCCCACCTACCCATCTGTGTACCTAGCAGGGAACAGCGCTCTGAACTTGTCCAACTCCTCCAAGAGGAGGCAGGCCATGAGCATGCGTTGTACGTGTGTGGCCTGGGTGGCTCAGGTGGCTCATCTCATGATTCCTGACATGGTCAGACTTGCTTCAGGTATCAGCAAGGCCTTTGTCTCCATCGTCCTTTAAAACTAGCTCAGGTGCTGAGCCTCAGGCCTTGCTCTTCATAACGCTTTCATGGAATAGCCATGTGACCACATGAGGGAAGGACATCTCTGACAATCCTCTCCCTATAAGATGAGGCTACTAACCCCCACCGCACCTTGACAGCTCAGGTCTACATGACATGGGTTACACTTGTGCTTACCTTTCTGTCCCAACACTTAGCACGTTGCCTGCCAGATAGTAGTTACTCAATAGATACTCTTTTGTTGAATATATGGGTGAATGAATGAATGAGTGAAAGCATTTGAAAGCTGAACTCTTAGACGAAATAGGAGGTATTAACACAAGCAGTTTCTAATGTCTGTGAAAGAGAAGAGAATGAATCCAAGCAACAGAACTATCCCCCAGGAAAAGGAAAATTGAGGCACTCCTCCTGATCCTTCACTGGGGAAACCCCAAGCAGCCTTTTAAAAAGCAGGTAAATTTACAGTGAATTAAGTCATCAGAGGGAGAGGAAGAAGGAAGAGGTGGTTGCTTCAGTTATTAAAATAAACCTGAGGCTTATATATCTATTTGCCATTAATTTATACAGTCATTGAACAAATATTGAGGGAGGACTGGCTGCGTGCGATCCAGGTCCTGACTGGGGCACTGTGGACTCAGCTGTGAACGAGTCAAAGACCCCACACTCATGGAACTTGTAGTCTAGCAGAGAGGGGATTACATTCCAGATAATAAGTGAGTTAACAAGAAAATGCCTAAAATAATGCCAGGTAGTACTCAGTGCTATGGAGAGGGGAACAGGCAGGGGAGGGGGAGAGAGTGATGGGCAGGGGGAAGTGCTAGTTTAGATAAATATCAAATGGCCCGCCATCCCATCACCATGGCCCGCCATCCCATCACCATGGCCCATTTCCACAATTCCCCCACAGGCTGCCCTTTTGGGGCTCCCCCTGTTCTTCAAGGCGAACCCTGAGGTCTATGTTTCAGCCAGTTCTCATGGCATGTTCTGGGGGAGGCCAGAGGGAACTCCAGGACTGATCCTCCTAGGAAAAAGAGTGAGGGCCAATTGGCAGGTCTGCTCTCCGCTCAGCCAATGGCTCTGGCCAGGCCAGTTCAGTCCCACCCATGCTTCCCTGCTCACCCTTACCCCACCGAGGGCAGCCCCCTGTTCACACACCAGGAAGCACTGGCCCGGCATGACTTATTTGCAAGGTGTCTAGAAGGGAGGGGTGGGAGGAATAGGTTGCCTCTGTGACAGCAGCAGACACCCTCACCCAGTTCCTTGGTTATGACGGTCATTAAGGTTCCCCTCATTTGACTGTCCTCATCCCTGCCCCCTTCCCATCCAGCAAGGCCCACCTTAGGCACATGCTAGGTACAGCTCCTCACCTGCCGTTCCCTGTCCCTCCCTGCCCCTCGCCCTGAGGAGCTTTGCTGCAAGGAACCACACCACCATAAGGTCCTTCTCTGGGAGGGTCAGATGACTTCCCAAGGTCCTTTCCACCCAGAAACTCCATGGCTGTGACATCATATTGTCTGGATGCAGATGCTGAGTTGCTGTTTTAATAAACTAACTGTTAATAAGTGCTTCCAGGGGCCTGGCAGTGCTCTCAAACCTTCACATGCACATGAATCACCAGGGGTGTTGTGAAAATAGGGACCCCACTTGGGGTGGGGTGGGGTTTTCTGCAGCTCTAACAACCTCCCAAGTGATGCAGGTCCTGGGACTACCCACCGAGTATCAAATGCCACGATGGCCTCTCTCCTCCATCCTTTATGATCAAATTCAGTGGTTCTCAATGTGGGACAGTTGTGACTCCCAGGGAGATATTTTTGGTGGCCACAACTGGGGCGTTGCCGCTGGCCATCTAATGGACAGAGAACAGGGGTGCTGCTCTCTGTGACCATCCTACCACGTACAGGACAGCTCCCACAACAAAGAATTATCTGGCCCAAAATATCAGCAGTGCCCAGGCTGAAAAACCCTACATACTACCTCAGGAGGATCTAACTCTGTCTATGCATTAGAGTTACCTGGAGTTCTTCTACAGATGTCAGTTCCTGGACAATGACGTCGGAATCTCAGGGACGAGGCTTTGGCTCTGTACTTTTCAGATGCGCTTGTGATTCCAGTGTGCAACCCCAGCCGAGAACCAGTGGCTGCCACCCGCATTGACTGTAATGGTGGAACTCATGAGCTGGGGAAGACGGTTGGTATTTGGGGACTTTTTATGTTCTCTGCAATTGCACAGCATACGTTTTTGCTAACACCGGCTGCCAGGGTGTGGAGCAGCCTGAAGACAAACCACTTTTTGTGGTCTGCTCGGTCAAGACCTGGGGGAATCTGGGGGCCCCACTTGCATGGATGGGGGTTTCTGAGTCCACCCTGGTGCAAGGGAGAGTTGGCTGGGGTCTCTTTTGCTCCTTCTCCAAACCCATCCAACATTACATTGGTCATTATTGGCTTCAAACAGCACAAAAAATATAGGGGAGTTTTCATTTTATCTTTATGAAAACCATGGAGATGGATGGTTAATAATGATAATCAAAGTCATGCAATTTTACAGGAGAGAAAACTAAGGGCCAGAAGAATTAGGTGGACTACCTAGAAAAATGGAAGAGCTGGGATTAGAGTCTAGAATTTATAAATTGAAATCAAATGAAGTCTCACTTTATTCCATTGCTTTCCATAGAGTTCATTCATTCATTCGTTTATTCAAAATGCATTGAACATTTGCTAGATGCCAAGTATTGTATTAATTCCTGGGTAAGCCAGTCTTAGAGAGGTCTGCTCACAAGTAACTCATGGGCTTGTGGGTGGGAGAGATAACGGGAACAGATCTTTATAATACAAGATGATAAATGCCCCTGGGGGAGCAGGAAGGAGAGGGTCCACTGTCCTGCCGCCAGCCTGAGTCCTACCAGCTGTGTGACACTGAACAACTTGCCGCACTTCTCAGATCCTCAGCTGCCTCACCTGTAAAATGGGTTTAACAATTCTACCCTCCCTGGATTGTTCTGGTTATAAAACGAAGTTATTGAAGTAACAGGTCCGAAGTAAACGGTCGTTCTTTAATTCACTCTCCTCAGTACGATGCTGGAAGGAGGGAAGGGAGGGAGGGCAATGACCAGACAAACTTAAGTCAATGAAAAAGTGAAAACTTCTTTCGTTTCTCTCTTTAGAAGGATGGCAGACATTTCTATTAAACAAGGTTTTAGCATTTTTTTCACCTCTGAAAAAGATGTGTGTGTGTGTGTGTGTGTGTGTGTTTGTTAAACGACTTGCCACTCTACTGCTGACTGTTTCACTTTATAAAGGAAAAGCAGTTTTTGGCTCACGTCTAAAATGGAAGTTTCTATTGTAAGAACACAATAGGCCAGGTTCCTTGGTGCCATTGTTTTAAGGCAACACGCCTAAGGAGTTTTTGCTTTGCATTCCTAATCAGGTATTCTGACTTTTGTTCTGCGTGATGAGATTAAGAACAATTTGTGAGAATGAGTTTAGTGTTTTTATTTCTCTCAGAAAACCACTTTTCTCCAGTCAAATCCTGTGCTGATCAAACATACCTTAGCTGTCAGCGTTGATGACCAGAATAATTGGCCTCAACCCCTCTTCCTGATCCTTGTCGCCTGCACCGGAATTACATTTACTGCTAGGAGCCAAAAGCATTGTTTTATGCAACAAATGTTGTTCCAAAGATACTAGCTTATTATCACTCCCGATTGAATCCAATTTGAGGCCCTTGAAGATCTGGCCTTGAAAGAGATGAGATTTATACATAACATAAAGATGTGGAAACATTGCCATGGACAAGTCACTTAACCTGGGATTCTCCCTTTCCTCATCTGCAAGATAGGAGATTAGAGACCAGACTCCCCATAAGAGGACTCCTTCAGGATCCTGGAAGGTAATGTGACTTCCACATGGTTATAGACTGAATGCTTGTGTCCCCCCAAAATTCATATGTTGAAGCCCTAACCCCCAATGTGATGGTATTTGGATGGGGCCTTTGGGAGTGACTAGATTTAGACGAAGTCATGAGGGGCTTAGTGTCCTTATAAGAAGAGGAAGAGACACCAGAGCTCTCTCTCTCACACACAGAGAGGTCACATGAACACACGGGGAGATGGCAGCTGTCTGCAAACCAGGAAGAGAGACCTCACCTAGCACCCAATCTGCAGGCATCTCAATCTTGGACTTCCAGCCTCCAGGACTGTGAGGAAATCAACTCCTATTGTTTAAGCCCCGCCCCCCCACCCCGTCTGTGCTAGTTTGTTACAGCAGTTGAGCTGACTAATACAACTGCGTTGGAAGAAAAAATGCTCCGAGGGAGTTGAACTAAGTGAAGCCTGGATTTCACCAGCTCTGCATTTTGGTAGGCATTCACTCAACACATACTTAGTTCCTGAGCACCCCACCCTGTGCTGGGCATTGGGACACAGAGAAATAAACATAGTCCCTGCCTTCCAGGAACCCACAGGCCAGCAGCTGTGACTGCTATGTAAAGAAGTCATTAACCCCACTTTATAACAAATATGTGAAAGTACTGTGGGGTGCACGGGTCAGGAGAACTAACCCAGAGGCACTTTCAAAGAAACATTTTAATATGGAAAGTGATTCTAAAGTGCTTCAATGAGGCGCCTTATACTTTTTTTTTTTTTGAGGAAGATTGGCCTTGAGCAAACATCTGTTTCCAATCTTCCTCTTTTTTTCCTTTTTTTCTCCCCAAAGCCCCAGTAGATAGTTGTATGTGTATGTCATAGTTGTACATCCTTCTAGTTGCTCTATGATGAGCCGTGCATATGTCCGTGCCCAGGATCTGAACTGCGAACCCCAGGCTGCCAAGGCAGAGGGCAGGAACTTAAACCACTACACCACCTGGCAGCCCTCAAACCCCCACTCCCACCCTTTTTAATGAGATGATTATAAAGGGGCTGAGGATAGCAGAGGAGGAAGCCAAGCCCTGAGGAAATTGGATATGCCAGTCAATGGATAAGCAGAGCACTGATTCCAGGCTTCCTGGCCCAGAGCTGGCACACTACCCCAAAGTGGGCCATCCCTGAGAACAGCCCGTTTTAATGTGCTCTTCTCAGCCTCAGGGGACTTCCCTGTGACACTCTCATGGAGTGTCATTTGGTTGAGCAGTTTCACAGCCATAACCCCAGGAGAGCTTAGGGCAGCCTGCGGGGGCCATGGGGCAGGGCCGACTTAGGAAGGCCCCTGTGGGCTCCTTGTGCCTCCCCCAGGGTCTACCCGGCAGGAAGGGTGGTGATGGACCCAAGGGGACACATGGGGGAGCAGAGGGGCAGAGAAGGCCGTGGTGAACCCCACGGGACACATGAGGGGGGCAGGAAAAGCGGTGATGGACCCAAGGGGACATGTGATGATGGACCCAGAGGCCACACCCGGGGTCTGAGACGTGGGAGAGGCCGCGCAGGCCCCACTTGCTTTACTGGGGGCCTACCAGGCGGGAAAGGCCGCGTAGACTCCACGCGCCGCCCCAGCGGTGGGGGAAGGGGTGGGCCGCGTGGACCCGGCCACGCGTGCGCGAGACCCGGCGGGGATGGCGCGGGCGCTGCGGCGCCAACTCCTCGACACGCGCGGAGACCGGAGGCGGCGAGTGGGTGAGAGGGCGCGGCTGGGCCGGGCCTGGCCGGGCCGGGTCGGGGTGGGGTGAGTACACTGGGCGGGCCGGGCCGGGCCAGCCAGGCGGGCGGGCGGGTCGGAGTCGGTTGGGATGCGAGGCGGGCTGGGATATCCGGGTCAGTCTGATCCAGTTTCCATGTTCTTCCTTTTGAAAATTTCAGCCACTGTAGTCAGTAAATATTGTTTCATAAAGAGTGAAAACCAGCAACAAAGGAAATGAGTTTGGGTGTTGGATTTTTGTTTGCTTTTGTCGCTCACACGGGCTGCATTCCAGGCCTGGTGTAAATCCACAGCGGTCATCAGAGCACAGAAGGGCAGTAAGGGCGAGGAGGAAGAGACGTGGCGCAGGGGTCTCGTGGCACCGGGGTCTCATGGCGTCTGAGAGGTCACTGTGAGCTTGTGTACTCTCCCCTTGCCCTTTGAGGACCTGGTGTCCTCAGATTAGATACATCTTCATGAAAGGAGACATGGCACTCCAGGAATCTGGGACACCTGGGCTGCTGGGCAGGGAGTTAGGAGACCCAGGTTCTAGCTGAGTTGCTGTAGGCTACTAAGTCCCCCTTGTGCATTTCAGCTGCCTCCCTGTACAAGACAGGGTGACCAGGGACCTGGCATTGAGCACAGGATTCCACACTGCTCAAGGGAGCATACAGCATCATCTGTTTCTGGGACCAGCCAATTAGAGGGTCCTGTAAATTGTAGTACTGATTTGGCCAAAACCTCTTTTCCAGTCTCCACACGGACCCTCCCAACGAATGGGTAACAGTGGCTCCAGCCTCCCATTGGAGCGCTTCTCTCACTTCCCTATCACTCAAGTTGACGAAAATCGGGCGCCTTTTCTCCCCGCAAATGAGTCACCTTTGCAGCGTGAATTCTGCTTCATTTTCTCCCTGTCTCGCCATGCTGGCTGTGAGCAACATGACGATGCAGAAAACATATAAGGAACACTTTGTGCTGTGGGCTATAAACATCTTCAGTCACAATTACAGGGGTCAGAAACAGTCCAAACACTTGGACCCTTCCCAAAACCCCAAGTGTCATTTCAAGGTAGATTTCTACAGCTAAGGGTGGGACCCAGCTCTCGGTTTCCGCAGGCAACGCCTTTCCAAATGAAAACTCAGAGGTCACCGTGGATTATCTGCACAAACACATCTGGCACCTTCCGGAGATTGTCAGAGAAACAGTCTGCAAGTAACAGCTTGACAAGCAGGACAAACAAGGCCAGTTCAGAAGCTTAGATAACCCTCTCTGGACCCTTGCCCGCAGTCCTTCCTAAGAGCAGTGGCTGTTCACGAACGAACGGTGGGCACAGTCAGGCGTGGGACCCTCACGTGTGTGTTACCATCTGGCCCATCCAGGCTGCCCCCCAGAACAAAAGGGGAGCAGCCCAGAATGGCAGCTGAAAGACGGGCAGGATGGCTTATCAGTTACACTCTCAGTTCACCTTTCTTGGCTTCTTCTGGCCCCATTCAGACTCAGAGATTTCTAGACTAAGTCTGGGCCTTCTGGCAAGCCAGAGTTCACAGGACTTCCCCTCCTCCTGACCTGTTGTGGACAAGGAAGCCGCTGACAGATATATGATTTGGGAAGAGGGTTGAAAGTTTTCACCCAAAACCTGCCTCCCCCAGCCTCAGGCTTCTTCCCTTTCCCTCCCTAGTCTTGCTCCAGGGCGGCCTGCTGTCCTGCTTGCATCTCCCCTAGCATCCCCGGCCCCTGCCCTCCGGCATCACCAGGGACTCCCTGCGGCACCGCATGACCCCATGTGCAGAGCCTTTGGGGGTCATTGCATGTACTTGGCCCCTGTGTGTGGCCGAGGGTTGCCAATGGTTGTGCTCTTGTCTGTAGGTAGGTCCTCTCTAGGGACCTGGGTTGCTGCTTCTCTTTCCTTACTTTGCACTAAAAGGTGAGCTACCCAAGTCCTGGATCTTGGTCAGTTTTGTTCCCTGATGCATCTCTGGGGCTTAAACAGTGGCTGGCATCTGGTAAGACGCTTCATAAACATTTGGCTGATTGAATTGAATTGAACTAAGACCTGTACTTCCACAGAGCTGCTGTCTCTGGGTTTCTGGCCCCTCGAAAAAAATGAGCACTTCCTCCCCCAAAGTTGGAAGAGCTCTGAAGGGTTCACTATTCTATGGCCTTCCCCGGATGCCTCCCAGGGCATGGAGAGCTTTTGCTTTTCTTTTAGTTGGTCAGCTGGCCAGATTCTGAACTTCACCCCCAACTCAGACGAGTCCCTGGCTGCCTCCAAGCCTTATAGGACGAAGTGCAGCGTGCATAAATGATGAAATGTCTGAGTGCCTACTAGCTGCAGGTTGTCTGTGCTAGTACATTCCATGCGTTAGCTTATTTAATGGCAACAATCCTGAAAATGATATTATTCTTCCCATTTCACAGATGAAAGAAAAAGAACAAAACCAAGGTTCAAGGGTATTAAATAAGTTGCTTCGGGCCGGCCCTGTGGCTTAGCGGTTAAGTGCGCGCGCTCTGCTACTGGCGGCCCGGGTTCGGATCCCGGGCGCACACTGACGCACTGCTTCTCCGGCCATGCTAAGGCCGCGTCCCACACACAGCAACTAGAAGGATGTGCAACTATGACATACAACTATCTACTGGGGCTTTGGGGAAAAAAAAAAGGAGGAGGATTGGCAATAGATGTTAGCTCAGAGCCGGTCTTCCTCAGCAAAAAAAGGAGGATTAGCATGGATGTTAACTCAGGGCTGATCTCCCTCACAAACAAAATAAATAAACAAATAAGTTGCTTCAAAGCTGTTAGTACAGTGTGGAACACTGATTGAAACCCAGGTCTGTCTGACTCCAAATCTGGCTTATTTGACCCTTTCATTTCTAAAGGGTCTGCTCAGTATTTTAGTCAGGCAGTCTAAAACAGCTGTCCTCAGACTTTCATCTCAGGACCCCTTGATACACTTAAAAGTGATTGAGGAGCCAGAAGAGTTTTTGTTTATGTAGGTTATGCATTTGAAATTAAAAGTGAGAAATTTTAACAATATTTATTAATTCATTTTAAAATAACAATAATATACCCATTGCATAAATATTTTTGTGAAAAATAATTTTACTTCCAAAACAAAATATCTAGTGAAAAGAGTGGCATTGTTTTACATTTTTCAAATCTCTTTGATGTCCTTAACAGAAGACAGCTGAGCCTTCAGTCTGTTGCCATATGTTGTTCTGAGTGAAGGGCTGGCAAAAATCTGGCCTCACAGGGATAAGTAGTTGGAACAGAGTGGAGTATCTTAGTAGCCTTTTCAAATAACTGTGGATATTCCTCTTTGATACTGTGCTAAAACTCAACACATGGTAGTTTCTTAAAGATTAGTTGCAATGTAGAATCTGAAAATGAATTTTTTGTACCCTGTTACATTAAAATTATTGGTCTATCTGGCACTTTGAGTGGACCTTTTGTCCTTGGATGATTTTGTTTCATTATACATCCATCATTTGGAAAATGCTGGTTCACTGAGTCATGCAGACCTTCTCAGTATACGGTGGGTAACTCCATCCTCTTAAGAGGATGAGAGTGGAAAAGGCAACTAATGTCACAGGATTAAGTTTTGACCTTGCAGTCTCCCTGCAGGGTCTCATGGACCCACCAAGGGTCCTCAGACCACACTTGACGACTGCTGGTCTGTAGTATAACTTGAGTGGTCATTGACTGCAAAGTGCTGTGAGAAGAAAGAAATGAAAGAAAAAATTAAGTCCAATGATCTTAACATTTAAAAAGAAAAGATACATACAGTTATGTGTCACTTAACGATAGGGATATGTTCTGAAAAACACGTCCTTAAGGTGATTCCATCATTTTGTGAACGTCATAGAGTGTACTTATACAAACCTAGATGGTGTAGCCCACTACACACCTAGGCTGTATGGTACTAATCTTATGGGACCTCCGTCGTACCTGTGGTCTGTTGTTGAGGGAAACGTTGTTATGCGGCACATAAGTGTATGTTCAGTTCAGTGCGTGAAACTGAGGAAAAGCCAATGAAGAAGACGTGAGTGCACATAAGTTACAAAGCAGAAAAAAACTTTCTGGGTCTTGCTCTGTGTGTGTGTGTGTGTGTGTGTGTGTGTGTGTGTGGTGTTTACATCTGACTAACCTGGGCAGCTACTCATGGTCCCAAGTCACATCCATGCCGTGGCTCTGTAGACTAGCCTCCCATGAGCTGACGGGTTGCTTGAGAGTTTGAGATGACCAGAGCCCTCTGTGGGCCAGTGGAGGGGGTGGCAGAGAAGAGGAGAGGCTTGGGGGAGCCTTGAAAGAAGGGCAGGAACAGAGTATAGTGGGGAGGTTTGTCCAAGTCAAAGGGGGACCACAAATTGTTCCCTGCAGTCCTGCTGAAGAACAGTGAAGACAGCTGGTAGTGTATGCAGCCGATCAGAGCCAAGAGCAGGCTTCAGAGGAGGCCACTCCAGGCCTGAAGTGACAACTGACCGGAGTAGCATGTTTGTGCTGCGTCGGCCAGACTGAGCTGTGAGCGTGCTTCCACGGCCCAGTGACCTGCAAAGGTTCAGACGCTGTTCGGCTCTGTCATTTCTACGCATTTGTTTTTTCCGTTTTTGATAACATACTTTATTGAAATATAATTTATATGCACAGATCCTAAATGTATATAGCTCTATAACTTTTTACGTAGGATTCTTGTGTACTCACTACCCAGATAAAGAACTTCTCCATCACACCGGTAAGTTTTCCCATGCTCATTCCCACTGAATACCTTTCCACCCCTGCACTTAGAGGAAACTACTATTCTATCTTCTATCACCATAGATTTGTTCTAGATTAGTTTCGTCTGCTCTTGAACTTCACCTAAATGTAATCACTCATCCATTATGTATGAAAATAGTTTTTGAGAGTTATCCATATTGTTGTATTTATCGGTAATGTATTCTTTGTTTTTTGTTTTTTTTGCTGAGGAAGATTCGCCCTGAGCTAACATCTGTTGCCAACCTTACTCTTTTTGCTTGAGCAAGATTGACCCTGAACTAACATCTATGCCAGTCTTCCTCGGTTTTGTATGTGGGTCGCCACCACAGCATGGCCGCTGACAAGTGGTGTAGGTCTGTACCCGGGAACCGAATCCGGGCCACCGAAGCAGAGTGCACCAAACTTAACCACTAGGCCATGGGGCCGGCCCCCATTCTTTGTTTTTTTTATTGCTGAGTAGTAGTCCATCCTAAGAATATACCACAATTTGTTTATCCATTCTCCTGTTGATGAATTTTTTTGGTTGTATCTGGTTTTGGGCTATAATCATATGTGGATACTGTGAACATGAATGCATGCAGTTAGTTCTCTAGGTTATGGTCTTAGGGGTGGAATTGCTGAGTCGCATGGTAAGTGTGTGTTTAACGTTATTAGAAACTGCCAAATGGTTTTCCAAGTGGGATATCATTGCACACTCCACAAATAGTGCGTGAGGAATTCCAGGTGCTCCATACCCTGGCAATACTTGGCGACAGTCCTTTTAATTTTAGCTCTTCTTTCAGGTATGTGTCATCTCACTGTGGTTTCTTCTTTTTCTTTCTCTTTTTGTCATAGATTGTGCCATAATTCATTTCCCTACGGTTTATCCTATAAGATATTTTTGACAGCCCGTAGTAACATTTTGTCTATAGAAATAAGGGGTGAAGGATCCTTGCAAGGATTTAGTTAAAGACGTTTTGTTTTTGAGCGTCTATAGGTTCTCTTCCTGAATAGTCAAACAGGAAGCTTCCTTCTTTAAAGAAGAAGAAGCAGCAAACATGTAATGTGTAAAAATTTTAGAGAATTAAAAAGACACCTAGGGACCTCCAGTCTCCATTTCCATATGTAAAGACCTTGGAAGTCACCATTCCTTCCTAACAAGTAAGAAGCTAACAGACTGAAAAGTCAACAGCTCTTCTCGGATCCATAAGAGAGGGGCACACAGGGTGAACCGCTGCCCCCGAGACTGGAGAGACAGACGGGCGAACACAGGGAGTTGCAGCTCATAGGAGCACACTCAGGAGTGGAAGCCAGCCTGGGAACCAGAGCCCAGGGAGGAAAACCTGAACCGTAAACAACAAATTGCTGGAGGCCCAGAGTCGAAGACTCTGAGAGGTAAAACTCCAGGGGACGCTGTCATAGCTGGGCCCTCACAGTATTGTGAGATTTACCTCCAGGAGCTCGACCTGGTTCTCGCAGTAACTACAGAGAGAAATTTCCTCCTGCTTCCTATGGGGAGAGGGAAAGGAGCCATTTCGAATACACCAGAGCACTCTGTTCTTCTTAACAAGGCCTGGCCTCGGGGGAAACTAGTTAACCAGAGCCTAACCTACTGGGGGAAGGGAAATACCCAACTCCAGCCCTCTCCAGCCATCCTGTCCCACCTAAGGGGGGCAGAAAAAACCTGAGAAACACTTGTGAAGTCATAGTCCAGAGGCACAGGCTCACTAGGAGACTGAGACCTAATCAGAGTGTTACTGGACCAAAGTGAGTCCACTACTTGGTGAGTTAAAATCAAAACCTACGGCAGAAGCACTTGTCATGCAAAGCAGAATTGTATTTGCTGCATGCAGCAAACAAAAAGGAGACCGTAGGGAATAATTTCACAAAGCTATGGCTCTCCGAGCACGGGGAGGTGGGTACCTTTATTTGGTGTAGGGAATGAATATTCAAAAGGGGGAATTTCATCAAAATGTGTAGAGGTAGGCATAAGCTTGCACATGCGTGGTTTGAAAACATGCCTTTACATACGTGGCATGATCCAAAAATGGCTGCTTTGCCCCTTCCAGAGGAGGAGAATCTAGGATGTGAATGAGGGCAGGTTACTTTAATACAGCTCTCTGCCCGTCTGCGCAGGTGTTGCTTTTGTGGTTGTGGTCTGGACCAGTCTGGTCCGGTTCAGAGTGGTTTAGTCCAGAGTGGTTGGCGTTTAGATCTTCCTAGGACATAGCTGAAACCAGCAACCTCAAGACCCCAAAGTCGTTGGAGAAAGGAACATCTGCACCTTTTAAACAAGACAAGAGAACTAGCTCAGACAAGACAAGAGAAAAAATAGTTTAGAGTCCATGGCTGGTGACAAAACTCCTCTTCTAGGTGTATCCTACTCCTCATTCTTGGGGGCATGGGGTGAAGGTCCATCTTCTGTAACTGCTTCCTGCTGAGCATGGGCGTGGTCACAGGGGCTGATAGAGAAGCAGAATTTTCCCCCCTCTAGTCTAAGATAAGTCTGTGGGTCACCAGGCATGGGTCCGAGCTGTTCATATCTTTCAACCATTTGTAATTTTATGGCTTCAGTTATAAATTGTATCAGGCAATTAAGAATGCAAGGTCCAAAGAACAAGAGGAGAAGGAAGTTACCAAGGGGCCCCAGAGTGGAAGGAACCAAGTTCACCTGGGAAGGGCTTGTTTGACTCTATTTCAGATTTGTTCTATGAGGTGTGGTCAGCTCCTTTTTGTTAGCCAAGTGGCCTTTTTCAGTACCCTGGTTGTACTCTCTTTTATAGTGCCACTAGCATTGATATAGAAACAACAAGAGGTATTAGCGAAGGCACAGACTCCACCCTGGTCTGCCAAAAGGTCTAAAGAGTTAATGGGCTTTTGTAATATCTTAAAGTCTAAACCTGATTTGCAAGCCACCATGGCCACTGTGGCAGTGACTTCTTCAATAGTGACTGCATTATAAATGGCACCTCCCACTAATGCACCAGTGACCCAATTAGGGCCATTATCCCTGCCACCATTAAGCCCATCAGAATCAATGAATAGGGTGGCTGGGTTTAGGGTATGACAGGGTTTTAAAGAAATTTGAGAGGACTCTAGCAGCATAGCTCGATATTGTAGTGTTCTATTTTGGGATAGTTAAAGATATCCCTTAGTCTCTGGTAGGCTAGAGACTTGGTGGGGGCTCCACACCGTCATACGTTGACCCATAGTCAATTGTTTTTTTCTTGATTCATAGGTAGGTGGCAGCTACAGCTTTCAAGCATGGGGGCCATACTTTTTTCACTGTGTCTAGCTACTTTGAGAAATAGGCTACCACTCTTTTTAAGGGTCCCAACATTTGGGTTAATATTCCTAGAGCTGTTCCTTGTCTTTCATGAATGTATGGGCCAAATGGTTTGTTCGGGTCACGAAAGGCCAGTGTAGGTGCTTCTATTAGTAAGCTCTTAAGTTTAGTGAAAGTTGGGTCACAGAGCTTGTTCCATTCAAAGGGGTCCGTTTCTGGCCCCTATAATTTGTCACAGAGAGGCTTAGCAATCAACCCCAAATTCGGGATCCACATGCAGCAAAAGCTGGCCGTCCCCAAGAATCCTCATAGCCACCTACATGTTCTTGGTGGGACAGAGAGATACATTACCATTTCCTCTCTTGAGGAAAGCTGTGCTGCCCTTTTGAAATAATAAACTGCAAGTGCTTTATAGTCTCTGTAGATTTCTGTGCTTTTTTCCCTTAGACACTTTATATCTCTTACTGGCTAAGAAGTTTAACATGGTTACAGTGTTCTCATCAGAGATTTCCTTAGGACCGGCTATTAGGATGTCGTCCACATATTAGGATGTAACACAGTGCTCTGTTTTAATTTTAATTCCCTTAAATCTTGGCCCAGGATTTCCCTGAAAGTTGTCGGGGAGATTTTAAATCTTTGGGGTAAGACAGTCCAGCAGTACTGTTGTTTCTGGTGGAAGTCTGGGTCCTCCCATTCAAAGGCAAAAATCTCCTGGGACTCAGGGTCCGAAGGGATGCGGAAGAAAGCGTCTTTTAAATCTAGCACTGTGTAAAACATGCTGTCCCCAGGGAGATTAGCCAGCAGGGTGTAAGGATTAGGTACTACAAGATGCATGTCCTAGACTGCTTCGTTGACAGCCCTGATGTCTTGAACAAATCTGTACTTCTCTGTTCCCAGCTTTTTAACCGGTAAAATGAGAGTGTTACGTGGGGATCTACATGGCCTGATTTATCCTTGTTTTAAGAGTTTGGCAGTTACAGGAAGGCTTGCTCTTATGGCTTCTGGCTTTAGGGGGTATTGTTTTACTTGAGGCCAGTGGTCTATCTGCTTTAATTCCACCTTCACAAGTATGGCACTGGCTGCTTGTCCCCCCATCCTTGTGCCCATACCTCTGAGTTAACTCCTTTTAAAATGTTTTAGGGAATTTCTTCCTTTTCAGATGCTGGTATGTCTTGTAATAAGGCCATGAGTTTGACCCCCCGATCTCTGGGAACTTGGATTTCCATTTTATCTTGTGCCCAGTTTATTGAGGCCCCCAATTTTGATAATATGTCCCTCCCAAGAAGGGGAACAGGGCACTCTGGCACACACAGAAAAGAGTGTCTTAAAGTTTGTGATGCTATTTCAGAGGTCAAGGGCTCCAGAAACCTTCTGATCTCTCCTCTTCCTGACACCCCTTTTATGTCACATTTTCTTTTCGAAAGGTCTCCTTTTTGGGTATTTAACACGAAGAATGTGGCCCCAGTATCGAGCAAGAGTTCAACATGCGCTCTTCCCACTGCTGAGGTCAGCCAGGGCTCCTCTGGGGAGAGGAGGATCTGGTTGCCTGGAGCCAACCAGGGAGGGCCACGGCCCTGTCACATCTCCTCTGTAGTCAAGGGAAGCTGTCACTCCTTGGTCTTTTCCGATCCCCTCCCTCTCTGGGGTTGGTCTGGACAAGTCCACTTCCAGTGCCCTTCCTGTCTGCAGTATGCACACTGATTAGGTCCAACTTCATTGGTGGCCTTTTGGTCCCACAGTGGGGGCCTGGGTCACTCCCCTGTGGCATCTTCTTCCTCTTCCTCAGGTTACCTTGATCAGACTGGAGGGCCACTGTGAGCAGAGTAGCTTGCCTGAGTCTTTTGGTCGTCTTTCATTTCTTTTCTTCTTTGTTTCCCCTCAAAGCCTCCCAGTGCATGGTTGTACATCCTAGTTGTAAGCCCTTCTAGTTTTTTTCGTGTGTCTGTGTGAGGAAGACTGGCCCTGAGCTAACATCGGTTGCCAGTCTTCCTTTACTTTGTATGGGGGAGGCCACCACAGCATGGCTGATGAGTGGTGTAGGTCCACACCTGAGATCCGAACCTGCGAACCCTGGGCCGCTGGAGTAGAGCACATGAACTTAACCATTATGCCACCGGGTCAGCCCCCTCCTTCTAGTTCTTCTATGTGAGTCACTGCCACAGCATGGCAACTGACAGACAGGTGGTGTGGTTCTGTGCCCGGGAAGCAAACCTGTGCCACCGAAGCAGTGAGAGCACTGAACTTTAACCACTAGACCATCAGGGCTGGTCCTAGCCATCTTTCCTTTCTTCTGTGACATCTCCGTTGTTAAACACCCTGAAGGCTGCTTCCACTAACTGTGCAGAACTGGTATCAGGCCGTATTGCCAACTTTTGGAGTTTCCTATGGATATCTGGAGCACTTCGAGACCTGAAATACATATTAAGAACCACTGTACTGCCTTGGGCCTCAGGGTCCCATTTGTATGTCGCCTGAGGCAGTCCCGTAGCCATTGCAAGAAGGCTGAGGGATTCTCTTCTGGGCCCTGTTGGATTTCCCTCAACTTGGACCAATTAATGGGTGGTTACCTCGCCATTTTCATAGCCTTTATTTTTTTTTTTTTAATTTTTTGTTTATTGCAGTAACATTGGTTTATGACATTGTAAAAATTTCAGGTGTACATCATTGTACTTCTATTTCTGCATAGATTACATCATGTTCACCACCAAAATACTAATTACAACCCATCACCACACACATGTACCGAATTATCCCTTTCACCCTCCTCCCTCCCCCCTTCCCCTCTGGTAACCACCAATCCAATCTCTGTCCCTATGTGTTTGTTTATTGTTGTTATTATCTACTACTTAATGAAGGAAATCATACGGTATTTGACCTTCTCCCTCTGACTTATTTCACTTTGCATTATACCCTCAATGTCCATCCACGTTGTCACAAATGGTTGGATTTCATCGTTTCTTATGGCTGAGTAGTATTCCATTGTGTATATATACCACATCTTCTTTATCCATTCGTCCCTTGATGGGCACTTAGGTTGCTTCCAAGTCTTGGCTATTGTGAATAACGCTGCAATGAACACAGGGGTGCATGTACCTTTACAAATTGGTGTTTTCAAGTTCTTTGGATAAATACCCAACAGTGGAATAGCTGGATCATATGGTAGTTCTATCCTTGATTTTTTGAGGAATCTCCATACTGTTTTCCATAGTGGCTGCACCAGTTTGCACTCCCACCAGCAATGTATGAGAGTTCCCTTCTCTCCACATCCTCTCCAACGTATGTTGTTTCCTGTCTTGTTAATTATAGCCATTCTGACGGGCATGAGGGGATATCTCATTGTAGTTTTGATTTGCATTTCCCTGATAGTTAATGATTTTGAACATCTTTTCATGTGTCTGTTGGCCATATGTATATCTTCTTTGGAGAAATGTCCGTTCAGGTCTTTTGCCCATTTTTTAATTGGGTTGGTAGTTTTTTTGTTGTTGAGATGCATGAGTTCTTTGTATATTTTGGAGATTAAGCCCTTATCAGAAGTATGGTTTGCAAATATCTTCTCCCAATTGTTAGGTTGTCTTTTCGTTTTGTTGATGGTTTCCTTTGCTGTGCAGAAGCTTTTTAGTTTGATGTAGTCCCATTTGTTTATTTTTTCTATTGTTTCTCTTGCCCGGTCAGACGTGGTGTTTGAAAAGATGTTGCTAAGACCGATGTCAAAGAGCGTACTGCCTATGTTTTCTTCTAGAAGTTTCACAGTTTCAGGTCTTACATTCGAGTCTTTAATCCATTTGGAGTTAATTTTTGTGTATGGTGTAAGGTAAGGGTCTACTTTCATTTTTTTGCATATGGCTATCCAGTTTTCCCAACACCATTTGTTGAAGAGACTTTCTTTTCCCCATTGTATGTTCTTGGCTCCTTTGTCAAAGATTAGCTGTCCATAGATGTGTGGGTTTATTTCTGGGCTTTCGATTCTATTCCATTGATCTGTGTGTCTGTTTTTGTGCCAGTACCATGCTGTTTTGGTAACTATAGCTTTGTAGTATATTTTGAAATCAGGGAGTGTGATACCTCCAGCTTTGTTCTTTTTTCTCAGGATTCCTTTAGCTATTCGGGGTCTTTTGTTGTTCCATATAAATTTTAGGATTCTTTGTTCTATTTCTGTGAAAAATGTTGTTGGAACTTTGATAGGGATTGCATTGAATCTATAGATGGCTTTAGGAAGTATGGACATCTTAACTATGTTAATTCTTCCAATCCAAGAGCACGGAATATCTTTCCATTTCTTTGTGTCATCTTCAGTTTCTTTCAAAAATGTTTTATAGTTTTCGGTGTACAGATCTTTCACCTCTTTGGTTAAGTTTATTCCTAGGTATTTTATTCTTTTTGTTGCAATTGGGATGGTATTCTTAATTTCTCTTTCTGCTACTTCGTTGTTAGTGTATAGAAATGCAACTGATTTTTGTATGTTGATTTTGTATCCTGCAACTTTACCATATTCGTTTATTACTTCTAAAAATTTTCTGGTGGCTTCTTTAGGGTTTTCTATATATAAAATCATGTCATCTGCAAATAGTGACAGTTTCACTTCTTCCTTTCCAATTTGGATCCCTTTTATTTCTTTCTCTTGCCTGATTGCTCTGGCTAGGACTTCCAGTACTATGTTAAATAGGAGTGGTGACAGTGGGCATCCTTGTCTGGTTCCTGTTCTTAGAGGGATGGCTTTCAGTTTTTCACCATTGAGGATGATATTAGCTGTGGGTTTCTCATATATGGTCTTTATTATGTTGAGATTCTTTCCTTCTATACCCATTTTATTCAGAGTTTTTATCATAAATGGATGCTGTATCTTGTCAAATGCTTTCTCTGCATCTATTGAGATGATCATGTGATTTTTATTCTTCATTTTATTAATGTGGTGTATTACGTTGATTGATTTGTGAATGTTAAACCATCCCTGCATCCCTGGAATAAATCCCACTTGATCATGGTGTATAATCTTTTTAACATATTGTTGTATGCGATTTGCCAGTATTTTGTTGAGGATTTTTGCATCGATGTTCATCAGTGATATTGGCCCGTAATTTTCTTTTTTTGTGTTGTCCTTGTCTGGTTTTTTTAAAAGTAGGGTCTGATAACGTCCTAGTTTTCTTGGTCATCAGGGTTATTGGGATTCCATCCAGGGTCACCCTGGCACAGCCTGTTCTCTGGCCTTGTGGATGTCTGAAGCTGGGGCATACTCATTATATGCTTCTTCCCTGGCTTTTAACAGAACAGCAGACTTTTCCATGGCTGTGAGGAGGGTAGTTAACAGGCTTTGAATATCTGCCCAGGTAGGATTGTGTGTGGAGAAAATTCCCTTTATTAGGTTTGTGAATTCCTCTGGGTCAGCCCTCATTCCTTTGGTGTGTGCCTACTGGTTGTATGAATCAGAGATGGGCAAGGGGATGTGCACATTTATAAGTCTCCCTTCGCCATCAGGCACCTGTGTCAAGGGGTAGACCCCAGGCTTGTAACTAGTTCCCAATCTAGTTGTGCTATCTGAAAGAGGAGGGTAAAGAGTCTTGGGTCTTTGGAGAGTCAGGTTCCCTGTAGGGGAATTATTTGGTGGGGACAACAGCAGATTTTGTCCCGAATCCATGGGGGTGAGGGAATTTGGGGTTACAGCCTCTGGCTTAGGCAGGGGTGAGGTCTGGGTATCAGGGGAATAAGGTGGAGGTCTCTCTGGAGTCCTCAGCCTGCCTGACGGCGGAGCTGAAGCTGCAGTCAGGGAGCCGGGTGGACTTTGAGGCTGGCCTTCCTTGTCCCCAGGCTTCCTGATGTGGAGGAACAACTCTCTTCATCAAAAGGATCTTGTAATATGGCAATATTTTTGAAGCCTTGGGCTCGACTTTTAATTGGCAAATTTTACATTTTTTTGGGTAATCCTTAATTTTGAAAGCGTGCCATGAAGCACCAGATATAGAGGATTTCCTCCCATTTCTTTGTTTTTTTTTTTTTTTCCCAGAACAAATCCAATTGTAGTATGGTGTTAAAGTTTAGAGTCCTGTTTTCTGGCCATTTTTCTACATCCTCTAAAAAATATTGTGGCCAGGCTGTGTTGCAAAAAAATCATCTGCTTTTGGGTTAAATGGGGAATACCCAAAAGCCTTCCAGTTCTGGAGGATGCAGCCCAGTGGGCTTTCCTGTGGGCTGGAGCTTGTTCCCCCCATATTCTAGGGTCTCTTCTTAGGGTCTGTTTCCAACCTCCCAGGGGCAACTCATGATGCTTAGTGGTAACACGGATACCACAAGACTTTGCCCAGAGGAGATTCAGCATCCTATTAACCTAATATCAAGCCCAGGCAGAACAAGGATGAGTCATAGGGACCTCAGGCGGGTCAAGGCACTTAAATGCCCAGGGATAACACGGTGTTACCTGGTGCCCTTACACTACCAGACACTCCCACGAAAGATGACTAGGCAAGAGTTCTGGGGAAGTCTGGCCGAAAGGAAAGCATTCCAGTGGACATCCTGTCTTAAGAAAACGGTAAGGACAGGTGCAAGATCTACCCCTGACAGGACACAGGGCTTGGGAGAAGGTCCCACTGTTGTTTAACGACCTCTCGAAGGTGACTAATTAAGGAGACTAAATGACCCCAGGGAGATTTAGGAGGAAACCTGGGAAGGGAGAGGTCGATGGGAATTCCCTAGCAGAGAATGTGAGGGAAGAAGAACAGGGGGACGTTGAGTCTTCCTCAATGACCACCGGTAAAGAAACTGAAGAACATAGAGAGATCCAAGAGGCCTAGAAGCCGGTTTGTTGAGGAAATGGAGAGAGACGCCAAGATAAAGTTTCTCTTACTTTAAGGCAAAGTTTCTGCCACGTTGTCGCAGATGGCTAATACATAAGACTCAGACTGCTGGTATCTAACCCCGCCTTTTACCACAGATACAAGATAAGACTTGGACTCTGTAACTCCAGGGAGGCCAGCCCTTTCTGTCACAGACATAAGACAGACACAAATGGGTCATCACAGGGCATCAAGCCCCAGCAGTGACAAACGCAAATGGGCCTCAAGCCCTCTCTGCCCCATGACTAGTCAACAGGGATTGCTCCCGTTCGCCTGAGCCGAGCATTGGTTCTTCTGGAGTGGCTGGGTTGTACAGTCCTTCCAACTAAATGAGGACTCTCACTCCCCTGAGCCAGGCTACCTCTGGACAGTGATCTGAACCCCGAAGTCAGGCTCTACAAGTGAATCTTGGGACTTGAACCCAAGGTTAGGGCAGCCTTAAACCCAAGGTTCAGGCAGCCTGACTTTGTGAGACAGCTTAAAGAAGTAACTTGTATAGCTGCGCTGTGGGGTCAGCACCACTTACCTCCCTTGAGATCCTCTGAGCAAAGCGCTCAGTGCGGCCGCTGGGTCTTTTGATGGAGCAGCGACATCAAGCCAGCAGCACACATGCCAAGAAGAAAGTCCTCCTTGTGAGGTCCACTCCTCAACTGCCAGTAGCATGAACAGGTTAGCCGGGGATGAGCTGCTGCTGCCCACTGCTCCATCCATTGGAAATGGGGTGGTTGAAAGAATAGAGCCTCAGAGGGACAGGAGTACAATCTGGGGTGCCAAAATTTGTTACCAGACCAAAGTGAGTCTGCTCCTTGGTGAGTTAAAATCAAAATCTACACCAGAAGTAGTTGTCACACAAAGCATAATTTTGTTTGTAGCATGCAGCAAACAAAAAGGAGACCATAGGGAATAATTTCACAAAGCTATGGCTCCCTGAGCACAGGGAAGTGGGTACCTTTATTTGGGGTAGGGAATGAATATTCAAAAGGGAAAGTTTCATCATCTTGTGTAGAGGTGGGCATGAGCTTGCACATGCATGGTTTGAAAACATGCCTTTACATATATCGCATGATCTAAGAGTGGCTGCTTTGCCCCTCCCAGAGGAGGAGAATTTAGGATGTTAATGAGGGCAGGTTACTTTAGTACAACTCTCCGCCGGTTTGTGCAGGGTTGCTCTTGTGGTTGTGGTCTGGACTGGTCTGGTCCAGTTTAGAGCGGTTGGGTCCAGGGCAGTTGGCGTTTAGATCTTCTTCCTAGAACATAGCTGAAACCGCGTAAGCTTAAGGCCCCAAAGCCATTAGAGAACATCTGGACCTTTTAAATGAGACAAGAGAATTAGGTCAAACAAGACAAGAAAAAAGGTTAGAGTTTAGGCAAGACAAGCAAAGTGGGTTAGAGCCCATGGCTGGTGACAGAAAGGGAGGGAGGCTGAGGTGGACCCAGCCACACATGCGCAGGACCTGGGCGGGGATGGCACAGGTGTGGCGGCCCAACTCCTCTCTGAGCACCGAGACCAGAGGCAGCAACCGGATGAGAAGGTGTAGGCCGGGCTAGGGTCAGGGTTTGGGGTTGGGGTCAGGGTCAGGCATGGGTGGGGTTGGGGTCAGGCTGTGAACATAAGTGCATGTGTTTAGTTCTCTAGGTTATGGTCTTAGGGGTGGAATTGCTGAGTCGCATGGTAAGTGTGTGTTTAACGTTATTAGAAACTGCCAAATGGTTTTCCAAGTGGGATATCGTTTCACACTCCACAAATAGTGTGTGAGGAATTCCAGGTGCTCCATACCCTGGCAATACTTGGCGACAGTCCTTTTAATTTTAGCTCTTCTTTCAGGTATGTGTCATCTCACTGTGGTTTCTTCTTTTTCTTTCTCTTTTTGTCATAGATTGTGCCATAATTCATTTCCCTACGGTTTATCCTATAAGATATTTTTGACAGCCCGTAGTAACATTTTGTCTATAGAAATAAGGGGTGAAGGATCCTTGCAAGGATTTAGTTAAAGACGTTTTGTTTTTGAGCGTCTATAGGTTCTCTTCCTGAATAGTCAAACAGGAAGCTTCCTTCTTTAAAGAAGAAGAAGCAGCAAACATGTAATGTGTAAAAATTTTAGAGAATTAAAAAGACACCTAGGGACCTCCAGTCTCCATTTCCATATGTAAAGACCTTGGAAGTCACCATTCCTTCCTAACAAGTAAGAAGCTAACAGACTGAAAAGTCAACAGCTCTTCTCGGATCCATAAGAGAGGGGCACACAGGGTGAACCGCTGCCCCCGAGACTGGAGAGACAGACGGGCGAACACAGGGAGTTGCAGCTCATAGGAGCACACTCAGGAGTGGAAGCCAGCCTGGGAACCAGAGCCCAGGAGGAAAACCTGAACCGTAAACAACAAATTGCTGGAGGCCCAGAGTCGAAGACTCTGAGAGGTAAAACTCCAGGGGACGCTGTCATAGCTGGGCCCTCACAGTATTGTGAGATTTACCTCCAGGAGCTCGACCTGGTTCTCGCAGTAACTACAGAGAGAAATTTCCTCCTGCTTCCTATGGGGAGAGGGAAAGGAGCCATTTCGAATACACCAGAGCACTCTGTTCTTCTTAACAAGGCCTGGCCTCGGGGGAAACTAGTTAACCAGAGCCTAACCTACTGGGGGAAGGGAAATACCCAACTCCAGCCCTCTCCAGCCATCCTGTCCCACCTAAGGGGGGCAGAAAAAACCTGAGAAACACTTGTGAAGTCATAGTCCAGAGGCACAGGCTCACTAGGAGACTGAGACCTAATCATAGAAGTATAAAATGTTTCTCCTCCCCACACCTCACCACCACATCACTAAAGACCTATTTATAGCAGTTCCTTTTATCAGTACATCATGTTTGGCTATCACGAAAAAATTACAGGGGCTGGCCCCATGGCATAGTGGTTAAGTCTGGCATGTTCCACCTCGGTGGCCCAGGTTCACAGGTTCAGATCCTGTGCGCAGACCTACACCACTCCTCAAGCCATGCTGTGGCGGCTATCCACATACAAAATAGAGGAAGATTGGCACAGATGTTAGCTCGGGGCTAATCTTCCCCAAGCAAAAAAAAAAGAGGAAGATTGGCCACAGATGTTAGCTCAGAGTGAATCTTCCTCACCAAAAAAAACAAGAAAGGAAAAATTACAAGGCATATCATACCGAAAGGCATAAAACACATTTGAAGACACAGAGCAATCATCAGAGCCAGAAATAGGAGGGATGTTGGAATTATGAGACCAGAAATTTAGAACAGCTATGATTAATATGCTGAGTGCTCTAATAGATCAAGTAGACAGAATGCAAGAACAGATGGATAATGTAAACAGAGAGATGGAAATCCTAAGGAAGAACCAAACAGAGATAAAAAAATGAAGAGTATGTTTGATGGGCTTACTGGTAGACCAGACACAGCTGAGGAGAGAATCTGAGCTAGAGGCTGTATCAATGGAATCCTTGAAAACAGAAAAGCAAAGAGAACAAGGACTGAAGAAAACAGAACAGGATATCCAAGGACTGTGGGACAATTACAAAAGGTGTAACATATGCATAATGGAAATACCAAAAGGAGAAGAAAGAGAGAAAGGAACAGAAGAAATATTTGAAACAATAATGACTGAGAATTTCTCCAGATTAACGTCAGACACCAAACCACAGATCAAGGAAGCTCAAAGAACATCAAGTAGGATTAATGCCAAAAAGAAAAAGAAAAAGAAAAAAAGAAAAAACCAAACATATCATTTTCAAACTACAGAAAATCAAAGATAAGAAAAAAATCCTGAAAGAAGCCAGAGGAACAAAGATAAGAAATAAATCTGACTTCTCAGAAACCATGCAAGCAGAAGAGAGTGGAGTGAAATATTTAAAATATTGAGGAAAAAAAACTACAGAACTATAATTCTGTACCCTGCAAAATTATCCTTCAAAAGTGAAGGAGAGATAAAGACTTTCTCAGACAAACAAAAATTGAGGGAATTTGTTGCCAGTGGACCTGCCTTGCAAGAAATGTTAAAAGTTCTTTAGAGAGAAGGAAAATAATGTAGGTCATAAACTTGGATCTACATAAAGTAAGGAAGCACACTGAAGAAGGAATAAGTGTTGATAAAATAAAAACTTTTATTTTTCTTATTCTTAATTCATCTAACATAACACTTTGTTCAAACTAATAATACCAACAATGTATGTATGCTTATGTATATATCATACATATGTATACATAAGCATATATGTAATGCTTCTGTACATATATAAAACATAAGCATATATAATGCATATATAAGCATATACATATTGTATATAAGCATGTATATACATCGTTTTTAATATACATTATATGCTTATGTGTATATATAATGTATATCTATGCTTATGTATTATATGCATAGAAGCATTATGTATATGCTTATATATACATAGAATTGCAAACCCCTCTATTAGAAATGGGCAAATCCAGTAGGCAGAAAATCAGTAAGAATATAGTTGAAACCACAGCACCATCAATCAGCTGGATATAATTGACATCTATAGACTACTTTAAGAACAACAGAATACATATTCTTCTCAAGCTCACATGGAACATTCACCAAGTTAGACCACATTATGGGTCATAAAATACACTTTAACAAATTTAAAAGAATAGAAATTATACAGGGCCAGCCCTGTGGCTTAGCAGTTAAGTGTGCGCACTCCACTACCGGCGGCCTGGGTTCAGATCCCGGGCGCACACTGACGCACTGCTTCTCTGGCCATGCTGGGGCCGCGTCCCACATACAACAACTAGAAGGATGTGCAACTATGATATACAACTATCTACTGGGGCTCTGGGGGAAAAAAGGAGGAGGATTGGCAATAGATGTTAGCTCAGAGCCAGTCTTCCTCAGCAAAAAGAGGAGGATTAGCATGGGTGTTAGCTCAGGGCTGATCTTCCTCACAAATATCTTTTGTCACACCACAATGAAAGCAACTAGAAATCAATAAAATAAAGATAACTGGAAAATCCCAAAATATGTGGAGATTAAACAACACACTTCTAAATAACACATGGGTAAAAGAAGAATTCTCAAGAGAAATTTTTAAATATTTTTCACTAAATGAAAATGAAAACTCAACTTATCAAAATTTGTGAGATGCAGTCAAAGCAGTGCTTAGGGGGAAATTTATAGCATTTAATGCATATATTAGAAAAGAAGAAAGCTTTATTTATTTATTTATTTTTTTAATTTTTTTTTTTGTGAGGAAGATCAGCCCTGAGCTAACATCCATGCCAATCCTCCTCCTTTTAATGAGGAAGACCAGCCCTGAGCTAACATCAATTTCCAATCCTCCTCCTTTTTCTCCCCAAAGCCTCAGTAGATAGTTGTATGTCATAGTTGCACATCCTTCTAGTTGCTGTATGTGGGACGCCGCCTCAGTGTGGCTGGAGAAGCGGTGCGTCAGTGCGCTCCCGGGATCCAAACCTGGGCTGCCCGCCAGTAGTGGAGCACGCACACTTAACTGCTAAGCCACGGGGCCAGCCCCAAAAGAAGAAAGCTTTAAAGTCAATAATCTAAGTTTCCACCTTAGGAAACTAGAAAAAGAAGAGTAAATCAAATTCAAAGTAAGCAGAAGAAAAGAAATAATAAAAATTAGAGCAGAAATCAATGAAATTGAAAACAGGAAATCCTTAGAGAAAGTCAAAGAAACCAAAAGCTGGTTCTTTGAAAAGATCAGTAAAATTGATAAGTGTCTAGCCAGGCTAACTAATCAAAAATGAAAGAGGACACAAATTACCAATATCAGAAATGAAATAAGGGACATCACTACAGATCCTATGGACATTCAAAGGATAATAAAGGAATACGATGAACAACTCTATGCCCACAGACTTTATAGCCTAGATGAAATGGACCAATTCCTTGAAAGACGTAATTTGACAAACTCACTCAAGAAGAAATAGACGGGGCCGGCCGCGTGGCTTGGTGGTTGGGTGAGCGCGCTCCACTGCTAGCGACCCGGGTTCGGATCCCGGGCTCGCACCGACGCACTGCTTCTCCGGCCATGCTGAGGCCGCGTCCCACATGCAGCAACTAGAAGGATGTGCAGCTGTGACACACAACTATCTACTGGGGCTTTGGGGGGAAAAGTAAATAAATAAAATCTTTAAAAAAAAAAAAAAAGAAGAAATAGACAATTTGAATAGGCCTATATCTATTTAAAAAATTGAATCAATAATTAATAACCTTCCAAAACAGAAAGCACCAGACCCAGATGGGTTTACTGGTGAATTCTGCCATTTATGGAAGAAATTATATTAATTTTCTACAATCTCTTTCAGAAGACAGAAGCAGAAGGAATGCTTCCTAACTCATTCTATGAGGCCCGCATTATCCTAAAACCAAAACCAGGCAAAGACATTACAAGAAAAGAAAACTACAGACCAAGATCTCTCATGAACCTAGATGCAAAAATCTTCAACAAAATATTAGCAAATCGAATACAGCAATGTATAAAAAGAATTATACACCATGACCAAGTGGGATTTATCTCAGGTATTCAAGGCTGGTTCAATTTGAAAATCAGTTAATATAATTCATCACATCAACAGGCTAAAGAAGAAAAATCACATGATCATATCAATAGATGCAGAAAAAACACTTGACAAAATCCAACACTCATTCATAATAAAAATTTTCAGTAAACTAGGAATAGAGGGGAACTTCCTCAACTTGATAAAGAGTATCTACAAAAACTATGGCTAACATCATACTTAATGGTAAGAAACCCAAAGCTTTCCCACTAAGATCAGGTACAAGGCAAGGATGTTCCCTCTCACCACTCATTTTTGGTGTTGTACTAGATATTTTAGCTGATGCAATAAGATAAGAAAAAGAAATAAAAGGGGGCCGGCCCAGTGGTGTAGTGGTTAAGTTCACATGCTCCACTTTGGCAGCCTGGGGTTCACGGGTTCAGATCCCAGGCACTGACCTACACCACTCATCAAACCATGCTGTGGTGGCATCCTACATACAAAATAGAGGAAGATTGGCATAGATATTAGCTCAGGGCTAATCTTCCCCAAGCAAAAAAGAGGAAGATTCACAACAAATGTTAGCTCAGGGCTGAATCTTCCTCACAAAAGAAAAAAAAATGAAATAAAAGGTATACAGTTTGGGAAAGAAGAAATAAAAATGTTTTTTTCTTGCAAATGACACGATCATCTATGTAGAAAATCTGAAAGAATCAACAAAAAACACTTGGAACTAGTAAGTGATTACAGCAAGGTTGCAGGATATAAAGTTAACATGTAAAACTCAATTGCTTTCCTATACATCAACAATGAACAAGTGGGATTTGAAATTAAAAACATAATGCCATTTAATTAGCACCCCAAAAATGAAGTAGGTATAAATCTAACAAAAGATGTACAAGGTCTGTATGAGGAAACCTACAAAACTGTGATGAACAAAATCAAAGAAAAACTAAATAAATGGAGAGTTAGTCTATGTTTCTGGATAGAAAGACTCAATATTATCAAGATGTCACTTCTTCCCAACTTGATCTATAGATTCAATGCAATCTCTATCAAAATCCCAGCAAGTTATTTTGTGGATGTTGGCAAACTGATTCTAAAGTTTACATGGAGAGGCAAAAGACCCAGAACAGCCAACACAATATTGAAGAACAAAGCCGGAGCACTGACACTACCCAACTTCAAGACCTGCTATAAAACTACAGTAATCAAGATAGTGTGATATTGGTGGAAGAAAAGACAAATAGATCAATGGAAGAGAATAGAGAGCTCAGAAATAGACCCACGTAAATATAGTTAACTGATCTTTGTCAAAGGAGCAAGGGCAATACAATGCAGCAAAGATTGTGTTTTCAACAAATGGTGCTGGAACAACTGGACATCCTCATGCCAAAAAAATGAATCTAGACACAGACCTTACACCTTTTACAAAAATTAACTCAAAACTGATCACAGATCTAAATGTAAAATGCAAAACCATAAAACTGCTAGAAGATAACATAGGAGAAAACCTACATGATCTTGGATATGGCGATGACATTTTAGATACAACAGCAAAGGCACGATCTGTGAATGAAATAATTGATAAGCTGGGCTTTATTAAAATTAAAAACGTCTGGGGGCCAGCCTGGTGGCGTAGCAGTTAAGTTCATGTGCTCCGCTTCAGCGGCCCGGGGTTTGCAGGTTCGGATCCTGAGCGCGGACTGACACACAGCTTGTCAAGCCATGCTGTGGCAGGGTCCCATATAAAGTAGAGGAAGATGGGCACGGATGTTAGCCCAGAGCCAATCTCTCTCAGCAAAAAGAGGAGGATTGGCATCAGATGTTAGCTCAGGGTTAATCTTCCTCACAAAAAAGAAAAAATAATAAAAATTAAATTAAATTAAAAACTTCTGCTCTCCAAAAGACAATATCAAGAGAATAGGAAGATAAGCCAAAGACTGGGAGAAAAATATTTACAAAAGACACATCTGATAAAGGACTATTATCCAAAATATAAAAAGAATTCTTAAAATTCAACAATAAGAAAACAAACAACCAATTAAAAAATGGGCCAATGACCTTAACAGACATCTCACCGAAGCAGACATACAGATGTGAAATAAGCATATGAAAAGATGCTCCACGTCGTATGTCATCAGGGAAATGCAAATTAAAATAACAATAAGATACTACTACACACCTATTAGAATGGACAAAATCCAGAACACTAACACCACCAAATGCTGGTGAGGCTATGGAGGAAGAAGAACTCACATTCATTGTTGGTGAGAATGCAAAATGGTACAGCCACTTGGGAAGATAGTTTGGCGGTTTCTTACAAAACTAAACATACTCTTACCATATGATCCAGTAATCACACTCCTTGGTGTTTACCCAAAGAAGCCGAAAGCTTATGTGCACACTAAAACCTGCACAGAGGTGCTTATAGCAGCTTTATTCCTAATTGCCAAAACTTGGAAGCAACCAAGATGTCCTTCAGTAGGTGAATAGATAAAGAAACTGTTACATCCAGACAATGGAATATTATTTAGCACTAAAAGAAATGAGCTATCAAGTCGTAAGAAGACGTGGAGGAAAGTTAAATGCATATTGCTAAGTGAAAGAAGCTAATTTGAAGAGGTTATATACTGTATGATTCCAACTATATGAAATTCTAGAAAAGGCAAAACTATGGAAACAGTAAAAAGATCAGTGGTTGCCAGGGGCTAGGGGGCAGGAGAGGATGACTTGGCAGAGCACAGGGGATTTTTAGGGCAGTGAAACTACTCTATATGATACTATAATGGTAGCTACATCTCATTATACATTTGTCCATACTCATAGGATACACAACACCAAGAGTGAACCCCAGTGTAAACTATGGACTTAGGGTGATTATGATGTGTCAATGTAGGTTCATCAGTTGTAACAAATGTACCACTCTGGTGGGGGATGTTGATAGCATAGGAGGCTATGCATGTGTGGGGGCAAGGGGTATATGGGAAATCTCTGTACCTTCTGCTCAGTTTTGCTGTGAACCTAAAACTGCTCTAAAAAAATTATGTTAATTAAAAAAAGACACTTTGTATACATTTTGGTTCTAAGACACTAAGGTGTTGTTGCAATAAACCTCTGCTTTGAATGTCCTGCTTTTGTAACCCAGGTTCTAAGAAGGAAACCAAGGTTGGTGAGGTTGGTCTTTATTACCTTTAGCTGCATGACTCCTTCCCTCTTTCCAGGGTCCTGTAAGTCCCCCTGTTCGCTGGGCCCTGCGTCTTGGGCAGCCTTCCACCCCCTCGCTCAGAATTCTAAAGCAGACTCATTACTCACTTCCGCTTACAGTCTGCTGCCCCTCCTGACTTGTCTCTTTCAATGGAATCATTAGTTCACTCATTAGTTCATGTATTCATGTGTACACCAGAGGTCTGCTGAGCAGCCCATCTGTGTCAGGCTCTGTTCTAGGCACTGGGGTCCCAGCAGTGCCCAGGATGAGGCCCTGCCTTGTTGGAGCCTCTGTTCTGCTGAAGGAGACAGACAGTAAACAGCTCCCAAAACAAGGAAAAGAATTTGGATGGTGATAAGTGCAGTGAAGAAGAGTAAGAGGGAGTGAGGGGTGGGCCTCTGGGGGTGTCCAGGGAAGGCCTCTCTGAGGAGCCCCCTTTGTATGCAGACGTGAGTATCACGAAGGAGGCGTCATGATCCTCAGCCACCTGTCACAAGGGTATACTGAGTGCACCTCTCAGTCTGGGGACATTTGGTGTCTTCTTCCCCTTCTCTCTTATATCTCCTGCTTGTTTTCCATTACACTTGATAGCACCCTGTTGAAAATGCATAATTCATCATTTATTGTAATGCTATTCTAACATCCCACCCCCTGCTGCTCCCCACTCTGAACTGAACTCACCATTTCTCTATATTCCTCAGGGATGCACCCCCACCTCTGGGGGAGGCATGCCCAGAAACCACATTTACCCAAGGGCACTTGTTAATCCCCCTAATTAGAGCTGAGGAGTCTGACAGTAGACCCTCCACACAAAAAACTGGGAGCCCAGCTCCATCAGGGTAAGCACCACCCTCAAGTGAACAGCTCCTGTTGAATTATAGATTGTTTTGAATTGACTGCGTCATCTAGGGATTTTCAAGCCTCAAATTTATATTTTTTTAAAGATGGCCCCAGAGTGGTAATGACTCAGATCACTAGCAGAAGCAAACACAAATCTTTTCCGGAGAAAATTACTTTCACTGGCCCCAAGACATTCTTTCATGTATTTTTTCAAATACAATGCCCAGTGCACAGCCACTTGGGCAAAAAGCTCCCTGAGCTAGAACCAGGAAAACAGCATGCAAAGACTTCAGACAAATGAATCATCAAATGTAGACTGTTAACTAGCTAGGCTGATTATGATTAATGAAATAAAAGCAGGCTTCGGGCCAGCCCCACTGGCCTAGTGGTTAAGTTTAGCATACTCTGCCTCAGTGGCCCAGGCTCGGTTCCTGGGCATGGACTACACCACTCATCTGTCAGTGGCCGTGCTGTGGTGGCGGCTCACATACAAAAAGGAGGAAGACTGGCAATGGATGTTAGCTTAGGGCGAATCTTCCTCAGTAAAAATAAATAAATATATAAATAAAAATAAAAGCAAGCTTCAAGATACCTTCAGGAAACAGAAAATTATAAAAAGCAATATAGCAGTTTTGAAAAAGAAGCAAGTAGAATTTCTAAAAATAAAAAAAATATACAGTAACAACAACAAACTCAATGAACAGGTTTAACAGCAGATTAGATAGAGCTGAATATATAATTAGTGAACTGGAGGGTCAAGTCAGAAAAAGCTCAACGTAGTGCAGCAGAGAGAAACAAAAGGATGGAAAATAAAGACAGGGTAAGTGATGTTGAGGAGACACAGTGATAAGGTCTCACACCTGCAGAAGGAGAATAAGGGAAGTTGGTTTCCAGAAATTTCTAGGCATTTCAACACATGTACTCTCCAGCTGTATGATAAATAAGAAAAACAGAATTGGCTTAATTGTTAAGAAGCTAAATCTAATTCTTTAAACAAAATTAAAAAGGTCTTAGCATTTTATGTGCTATGGATTTTTGAGATGGAGAATTAGACTTAGGGAGCCAGGTCATTCCGTGGATACAAGTGGACAGAACGGAGGGATCGTGACTATTAAAATACTGTCCTCAAGGGGCCAGCCCGCTGGCATAGTGGTTAAGTTCATGCACTCTGCTTCGGGGGCCCGGGGTTCGCAGGTTCGGATCCTGGGCGTGGACCTATGCACTGCTCATCAAGCCATGCTGTGGCGGCGTCCCATATAAAGTAGAGGAAGATGGGAACGGATGTTAGCCTAGGGCCAATCTTCCTCGGCAAAAAGAGGAGGATTGGCATGGATGTTAGCCCAGGGCTGATCTTCCTCACAAAAAATACTGTCCTTAGGAGGCCCTGGAGTTGTCCTATTGCTGTGATTTAAGCAAATAAACTCATGGGGAGAGGAAGCTTGGCATCATTCAGAATCCCTGAGAACCCTTGCTCTCTAACTGATGGACTCTGTGACATTTGATGTTTCACTTCTCCATTCTGAGGGTTAAGCTATTTATAAAAAGCTGAAGATAGCTTCCCTTCAGGCTGCTGTGAGGGTTGGAAAGATTTCTGAGTACTGCCTCCCAAACAGAGGGTGTCCCCTGGCGGGGGCCTCTGTGGCTGGAGGGGGCAGCTGTCGTGAACAGTGACGGCTGAATCCAAAGTTCACGCAGAAAGTAGATGTGCAGGAAACTCTAGGAAATACCTGAGCGGGGGAAACGAGATGGAGGCAGCAGAGTATGAAGCCCAAACGTCAACACCAGGGCACGTGGGAACTTCATATGACAGAGGGCCGTTTCAGTGGGTGGATGAAAATGGTCATTCAACAAATAGTGCACTGGCCAGCCAGCTGGAAGAAAAGAAGTTTGGATCTCCATCAAAATTTAGTATAGAGGAATCAAATATTTTAATTAAAAAACAAGAAAATATGAGGGAAGGGAGAAAGGCCTTTCTAAGCAAGACAAAACTCAAAAGCTGTACCAAAAAAATCAGATCATTTTTTTTTTAACTGCCTGGGGGGAAAAAATTCCATACTCAGAAACAAACAGGGAAAATTTCTTTATTACCTGTGATAAGGGACTAATTAATGTAGAATTGTAAAAGCTATAATACACAATTTAGAAGTATATATCGATGTGTATAGTAGGTATCCATTAGTGTAAAAGGAGGGCTTTACACTACATTTCTATATAAAAGAGTGTCCCCTCCTTCCTCAGCTCCTGGGTATTTTGGTGGTTTTGCATTTGCGTGGGTTTTAAGGGGAGCCCCGTTTAAATCGCAGTGCTTTTCTAAAGTAAGCAAGTCAGGGGCCGGCCCCGTGGCTTGGTGGTTGGGTGAGCGCGCTCCACTGCTAGCGACCCGGGTTCGGATCCCGGCTCGCACCGACGTGCTGCTTCTCCGGCCATGCTGAGGCCGCGTCCCACATGCAGCAACTAGAAGGATGTGCAGCTATGACATACAACTATCTACTGGGGCTTTGGGGGGAAAAGTAAATAAATAAAATCTTTAAAGTAAGCAAGTCAGGTGAAAATCCAGAATACGAAAAACTGTCCTTGAAAAGTGCTTAAAATGGAACAAGCATGCACAGACATGGCTGGTGGGTGTGCCAATGAGTACAACATCCATCGAGATCTGTTTTGGCAAACTCTATCAAAATCGCAAATAATACAAGCCCAGCATTTCCACTTCTAGGAATTTATTTGATTTATTTACTTGTTTCACATAAGTGAAATGTTCTATGGGAGACGCTTTCATTTGGTTCTAACAAAAGGGGGAAAAGAATCAAATGTCCGTAGTAGGAAACTTGCTAGATAAATTATGGTCCGTCCATGCTGTAGGATATTGTGCAGCTGTGGAAAGAATGAGGAAGAGCTCTGTATACACAAGGGACAGACTCTCCAAGATGCCTTCCTAAGCAAAATGTGAGTCAAGGGGAGGGTATGTGACAGTTCCTTAAAGTGTGTGTGTGTGGTGGGGGATATATTCTTATTTGGTTGGGTATGTATAAAGAAATTCTGGAAGGACACCCAAGAAATTTATAAGTCCTGTTTCCTATTGGGTAAAGAGGATGCAGTGGTAAGGAGGTAATTTACCACTTTATACCTTTTAATATACTTTTAAAAAATTGAACTATGGGGGCTGACCTGGTGGCTTAGTGGATGAGTTCACATGCTCTGCTTCGGTGGCCAGGGGTTCGCAGGTTCAGGTCCCAGGTGCGGACCTATGCACCACTTATCAAGCCATGCTGTGGCGGCATCCCACATATAAAGTAGAGGAATATGGGCACAGATGTTAGCCCAGGGCCAATCTTCTTCAGCAAAAAGAGGAGGATTGGCAGCAGATGTTAGCTCAGGGCTAGTCTTCCTCACAAAAAAAAAAAAAGCAAAACAAAATAACATGTTGGTGAGGATGTAGAGAAATTGGAATACTTGTGCACTATTATTAGGAATGTAGAAAGATTTAGCAACTATGGAAAACAGTATGGCAGTTCCTCAAGAAATTAAAAATAGAATTACGATATGATCCAGCAATCCCACTTCTGGGTATACCCAAAGTAATTGAAAACAGGGTCTGGTAGAGATATACAACCATGTTCATAGCAGCATTATTCACACTAGTCAAGAGATGGAAGCAACCCAGGTGTCTATCGACAGATGAGTGAATAAACAAAATGTGGATATTCATATAATGGAATATTATTCAGCCTTAAAAAGGAATGAAATCCTGTCACATGCTAGAACATGGATGAACCTTGACATCCATGTTGTCCTCGGATGACGCCCCACAGGAGCTTCTCAAGAGGCAAAGACGGTGGTGGAGGGAGAGGCATGGCCAGACCCCCTGTGACAACCCAGAAGTGGATGGATGTTCTGAGCTGGGCGAGGGCACTTTGTGTTGTGTCGTTGAAGCCTCTAGGCTTCTTGGGAGAGGAGAGATGGGAACAGAGCAGAACCGGGGGACCAGCCAGACTCTGGGGGAGGATTGGGTCTTTTGCAGACCCTGCCTCCCTGGAACTCTCTTTTCCTGCAGAAGTGACCGACTGCCCTTGGAGCCTTAACTTGCCCTTGGCATCCTGAGGCCACTGTGACTGCAATGGGTTCCAAAGCACGGTAGAAACCTGCTGGGTGTCCAGAATATAAAGCTGGTGTGGTGGGGAGAGAGCAGTTGTTCCTGTGGGGACGGCCTGTTTGGGACATCTGAACGCTTTCTTCTAACACCTGATGGCTCCCACCCTGGCACCCCCTGGCCTCCGTGTAAATGAAACGACCTCAGACCTGTGACCCTGACCGTGGGGCCTGGGGCATTGTCCTCGCCCTGTTTTTTCTAATCAACCCCCAAAGTGAAGGAGGAAGGAAGCGGTGGAGCCGTGCTGGGCTGTGCAAACAGCAGTGGGCATCGAGGCTGTTCCGCAGGAAGCAAAGAGCCTCATAACCGCGGCCCAGGGACGCGGACTGAGAACTTGGAGCCTGCGGCACTCGGCCTCGACGGTTAAAAGGCTCGGGAATGCTTATCTTTGCAGCAATTTTCCCTTGTGAGACATTAAATTGGGGCCTGGGGCCACGAACCATTAAGAGGCACAGTGTCCTCTGTTCAGAACAAGCCCTGCTCGTTCTCTCTCTGGTCCGCAGTCAGCCGGGCGGAGAGCGCGTCCCGCCTGGGCGCTGACCCGGAGCTCCTGCGCGCCGCCCTGCGCGCCTGCCCGGCCCGCGCCCGCCCGACAGACGGCGCACCTGCCCGCCCGGCCCGCCCCGCGCCGCCCCGGCCCCGGCCCCTGCCCTTCCCGTGCCTGCCGCCGGCCTGGCCCGAGGACGCGTCTCGCCGGCCAGCCAGTCTGTGCGAGGCCCCCTCCGGGAGCTGCCACCAAGGGCCGGGAAGGCGGGGAGCAGCACCTGGAAGATGCGCCCTGGGGCTGCCAGTAAGTGCGACCCCCACCGCGGGAGGAGGGAAAGAGGGACGGGCAGGGGAGAGGCGCCTCTCGCCCTTCCTGGGGCCCGCCTCGCTGAGCGGAGGATGGGGCTGGCGCTGTGGCCGCGTCTTCTAGACCCGGCATGGGGAATGCGGGAAGAGAGTCCAGCAGGGGCGAATCGCCTGGGGTTTCCCGAGCAAGTAGCCCTGCACGGCTTCCTCCACCCCCGCCCCTGCCTGTCCCCACCGCCCTAACTGAGGTACAAGGCAAGGGGGGTTCAGTGAATGTGACATTTTGTCTGGAAAGTAGGTATTGGGTGAGTGCAGCAGAGCAGGACCCAAGAGGAGGGGGCTCCTTCCACGGGGGAGAGCATGTGCCTCCCGGGGTGTCCCTGGACCTCATATCCCGGGAAGGGGCTGCCAGCTGCTAGTTAGGAGCACCTGTGGACTCCACCTGGGCTCCTCCGGTTCGAGTCAGGAGGCATTAGCCCCAGGTCCAGCTGACCAGGAAATTACGAGAAGGGAGGTCACAGTGAGGTAGCCCTTATCAAGTCGGTGGGAGATATGGGTGGGTGAGGAGAGACTAATTAACACGGAATGCCCCATTGTCACTTAGCATAGCAGTACCGGTAGCATCGTTTTATAAGGCTGTTCTTATTTTTTCCGTTTATCAAACTACTTGAGACTGCAGAAGATTTGGGAAAAATAAGAAAGAAAAAAACAGACTCTTTCACCAGTCATTTTATCTCCAAGTCTGCCTTCCCGACTGTGGCTTCTGTTCCGTCACTTGTCTGCCTCATTTTACAAGGTTTCCGTCTTAACCGCCCTGCTTCTGCCGCACACACCCTTTCTAATTGGTTTTGCTGTTTTCTTCCTATAATCTGAGAAATCTGCATTTCTCCCAGACCAAGGCGGCATATCTTGTGCAAGGTTGGAAAGTTCTCTTGGCTTCTTTGGAGGCCCCTTCCCCGACTCTGGATGGCAGATCGGTGGCAGTGAGATGTCTCAGACTAAATGATCCTTTTTCCTCCCAGCAGTAGCATTCTGGCTCTGTGGTCACACTCCAGAAAGTTCTAAACACCCCCTCTTCTGCTCCATTCCCAAAGTGTAGGAAAGCCAAATTTTAAGAATTTTGCTGTATTGTGTAAAATATTCATGTTTTCTACAAAACTATATATTTATGAACAGCACTGTTTTTGGTAACTTGTGTGGGTTGTAGGATAAATGGGTGGAGATAAATATCTCTTTGGCGGGGAGAATAAACCTCCCTTGGGGCACCGACTTTCATTATAACTGTTTTGGAAGAATTTTTTTCATTATTTCTGTATCATATACTTATAATATCACTTTGCTAGTTACTTAGTGGAAACCGCTGAATATTATCAGATTATTTTCCCCCACCCACAGTTTTTTCCCACATAGCCCTCATGATTCATTCATGAGCTTGCACATAAAGCTTCAAGATAACACCAGGTGTGTATTTATCTCGGCACGTGTGGTTGGGAGAGAAGTCGCCCGCAGAAACTCAGGGCCACATCACTTGTGATTTTGTGAGCATTCTTGGAAGCAACATTTCCCTGCTTACTTCTCATGCACCGGCTCTGTCCAAGGCAGACAGCTCGCAGGAAGGACGTTCAGAAGAATGGATGAAATAAGTTAAGTGGCCACCACCCTTCACCTGTCAGGCAGCTGCATGTAGCGGTCACCCTAACACCTCAAAATGAGGGCGTTGGCGTGTGAACCCTTCAAGGCGGGTCACCTCGCAAACCTGCTGTGGTGTTCTGGTGCAGCACTTCCCAGCCCTTCTGCCAAAAAGCCTCCGTCGAAAGGACAGCAACAACAGTGGACGCTGAGGCCAGCAGAGCCTGAAGCCACAATGCAGCCAAGTCCCCAAGTCCGGGGTGTGGCTCATGCATCCCTCAGCCCTCCCGGCCCTTCAAGGACAAAGGGATGCAGGTATGGCTGCCTCCAGGGCAAGGGTTTGTGTCGCAAGGCTCCCAGTGACAAACAGCTCCCTTGTCCCGCTTCGTGTTGCAGGAAGTCGCACCAAATGTAGTGTGTTCCTACGGGCTCAAACTTGCCCTCTTCAGGGCCCCTGGATGGGCGGGGTGAGGGGCATCCTGTGAGCCCCCTACCCGTAGCCGGCTTTAGAGTAAATTGGTTTGGGGACTGCTTTCTTCTCCAGCGTAAGTGAAGTGTCCGGACCAGCCTGAGACCCCCGAGAATCTGAGGGTGGGGATCAGGGTAGGGCGCACACGCGTGTGCGTGTGCACACACACATATGCACATGCAGGCAGACACACATGCACTAAATGAGTGTCTCTGAGAAGGCAGTTCACTGACCTCCTCCTGTCTCAGAATTGGCCTCTGCTCTAACTCTCACATGCCTGCTGGGTGGCAGCACAGAGGAGGACACGTCCCTAAGCTGATGATGACTTGTTGACTTTACGAGAAAAGCCTGGATCACGGTTACACAATCACAGCAGTTTCCTGGACTCTGCATATTTCCTCCTCCTCCCCCACCTCTGAAGCTGCTGGACCACCTCCCACCCGGGCAGGCCCACCTGGTCCCGGGAGCTGTCTTAGCTGAGGCCCTGAGCTTCCGCCTTTCCCAAGATGAATCCTCGCCTATGCCCCCACCTGGGTGCTGGTTCTTCTCTGCTGCCCAGTGTCTGAGCCTGTCCTGATAAGCCGCCTTGTGTCTCGCCTGGTCTGCAACCACCCCACGGACTGAGCCCCGGATGCAGGTGTCCAGCCCACTGCAGCTCGCCCAGTGCTGCCTGCCTGGACGCTGTCTGTCACCTCCTGGCTCCTCGGCCTGCTCTCCCTCTGGCTGCTGGAATGCTTCCGTGACTGTGTGTGAGACCCCTGCACTGGCTGCCGGTCCCTCTTACCACCAGCCTGGGCCCCCATCTTTGCTGCTGGATCTGCCCTCCCACCCTGAGGTGGTTCTGGCTCCAGGTCTCTGCTCCTCCCAGCCACTGCAGGGGACCAGGCTGGCCCCAGCCTGTGGGTCGTCAGCTGCACCCCTCACCCGAAGCACAGATACTTCGTAGCCCTCCTAGGAGCCCTGAGAAATGTCCGGGGATGGAGCTCACTGCCTCGCAAGGCAGGCCAGCCACGGTTTGTAGTTCTACTCGTGAGGACACTTGGGCTTTTTATTCATTGTTCATTTTCTTCCTTGTCACTTCCATCCATTTGTCCTTGTTCAGCTGGGGACAGAATTGTGTCTCTCTTCCACATAGCTGCTCTTTACACATTTGAAAGGTAGCCTCATGTTCCAATGTTCTTCTCCAAGCTAAACAGCTCTTTACTCAAAGATCCTACATGTGACGTGGTGACTGGAAGATCTTCTGAATAATCTCTGGCTTGCCAGTTTTCTTATTCAAATATGAGACTTGGGTACAATGGTCCAGCTGTGATCCCACACACACAGGACACAGAGGACTGAACCCGACACGCACTCACTGCTGACTTCGTGTTTCCAGCAGTCACACCACACTGCTCACTCCGTGTGCATCCAGCAGCATTTGCTTGAACAGCATGTGGCCCATGCTCTGTCCCAGGTGTGCGGGCACAGTCCTGGAGGGGAGAGAGCCTTGGTGTGCAACGCCAACAAGGCGTGTGAGGGGCTGACGTGAGGGTGCCCAGGCAGGCTGCACTCCAGTGGGGCCACGTAGCCCTGTTGGGGGAGCTTTGAAGGAGGAGAGGGAGATGGCCATGGTCTCTGCAGGAGAGCGCCCTGCAGGCAGAGGGCGAGACTCATACCCAGGTGCATAGCCGGAGAGGGCAGCAGCTCCAGCAGGTCAAGGTGGCTGGAGCGCAGAGCAGATGGAGTTGTTGGAAGGGTGCCTGCCACACCCACTGCTCTCATTTTGTTTTCTGCGGCTGGTTTTTCTGGCTTGGAGATGTCCCTTCAGTCCTAGACACTGCAGTGGCCACATTGTCCCAGGCAGTTCGCAACAGAAAGCCATCCCTGCATAACGTTCTAACGATCTTAGGGACTGCATGGTTTGGAAAATAGAAAAAAATAATTGCTGTTGAAATATGCACTTGAGAAACAAATCATCAAGGTGAAACAGAAGCGTCCCGTTCCATAACGTGACTGCCTAAGCTGATGAGCTCCTCCCGGCCCACGCACATCCTGACTTGATAAAGCATATGCAGCAGAGGGGTCCGCAGACAGCTGCACTCACGAGAGAGAGGGAAGCCTGTAGGTGCTAGAAATGAAGAGGGCGCTGAGATCCAGGGCTGAACACGGACAGGCAGAGGTGTGCCGGGAGGGAAAGGAAGTGCTGGGCTGTGTGCTGGAGGGTCGGGCTCCTGCCTCTGCGTCAAGGCCGCAGACCTGGAAAAGGCTGGGAGATGAGCTCACTCACCCCTGCCCAGGGCTCTGGGTAGGGGGACAACCCCCTGTCAGACCTGGGTGTCCCCAAAGTCAGTTCCGTTCTGACGCTGACCACCCGCAGGTCAAGGGCAAAGTCCTCCGAGAGCTGCCCTCTCTCCAGACACCAGCCACACGTCTCCGGAACCACCTGCACTTCTGCCCGACCGGCTGTAAATTTGGGAGTTCCCACACTCCTGTATGTTTGATAATTCGCTACAATGACTCGCAGAACTCACTGAAAGCACTGCTACATTTACCATTACAGTTTTATTATCAAGAATACAGATCAGGAGGACCAGCTGGATGAAGAGACGTATAGATGGAATGCTGGGAGGGTCCCGGACTCAGAATTCCTTGCCCTCGCCCCCTGGAGTCGGGTCACATCACCCTCCTGGGTCACCGTCCTGAATGTCAGTGTGTTCACCACCAGGGAGCTCCCTGAGCTTGGGAGCCCAGAGTTTTCTTGGGGTCTGAGTATGTCATGGTCACATGACTGAGCTCAGTCTCCATCCCTCTCCTCCTGGAGGTCAGCGGGTGGGGCTGAAAGTGTCAGCCCTGGAATCACACACTTGGTCTTTCTGGCAAGGCCAGCCAGTCCCTTGAAGCTGTCTGAGGACCCAGCCTGGAGTCACCTCGTTAGCATAAACTCCCTGTGGTTGAAAGGAGCTCCGTATGAATGACAGCAGACACTCCTGTCACTCAGGAGATTCTAAGGGTTGTAGGAGCTATGTGCCAGGAACTGGGACAAAGACCAGATATATTCTTTATTATCCACCCTGTGATAAATCAGCATGCTACAGGGGACGCACACGTGGGTGTGGGGTTTTCACCACCAGCGAGAGAGGACAGGAGTTAGGATGGTGGTGGCCTGGGGAGATGGAGGCTGTTAAGACCAAGAGAAGTCTAGGGAGCCGGGATTTATTTTGGAGGTAGAACCAGTGAGACGGGCTGATGGATTCCATCGGGGCTCGGAGGGAAAGTGTGTAATGAAGGAAGAGTCCCAGGTTTCTGGTGCCTGAGCCTGTTCATCCACTGAGGCAGGCTAGATGTGGGGCAGGAGCACATTCGGGGAGCCGGGAGAATCAAGGGTCTCCTCTGGGACATGCTAAGTGTGAGGCCGAGGCACCCTACGGTGCTGACATCAGGTCGGCAAGTGGATACCCTCTTTGGGAACTCAGGATGGTCTGGCTGAGCTAATCCTGGGAACCTGAGGAGAGGCCAGGCTGCACCCCGGGAGGGCAAGCCGGCAGAGAAGGTGGGGACCTGCCCACGAAGTGGGAGCCCCTCGGGAGTGTCGTCCAGGGAGGACGTGTACAGGGCTGTTGTCATCTGGGGGCCCAGGGCTGGCAGCACGGAGGCCCTGGGAGACCTTGACAGGCACAGCTGCCCTGAGCCATGGGGTGGGAGGTGAGGCCTGGAGGCTGCTGAGAGGCAGTTGTTTCCAGGTGCTTGGCCTGAGAGGGGACAGAAATGAGGCAGCTGCAGCAAGATGTGAGGTCAGGTGGGAGGTCCCATCCCTTCCCTTCCCTTGTTTTTCCTCCTCTTCTGTCTTATCTCCTCCCTCTTCTCCCCAGTTATTTCTCAGGACTGGATCTATTAGCACATATTTAGATGCTGATGGAGAAATTCTCACAGTCCTCTCATGCAGGGCCTGTGGCCCTCCCTGCATTGTGGCAGTTTTGGTAATCTTGAACGGTACTGATCTGTGAGATATTTAGGGGGTAAAATCAGAGAGACCTGGCGGTGGATTGCCTGTGAAGGGACAGGGAGCTATCCGCTAGGCCTCCAGTAACCTAGGAGTGGGTAATGCCTTTTCCTTAGGAATTGAGAGGAAGATACTGGAGTCAATCAACCAGGAAGATTATCTCCAGAGATTTTCTGCTGCTGGGAACCTTGGGTTTCCCCGCAGGCTTGTCTCTGATGATAATGACAGGTTTGGAGACTTCTTCCAGTGTTACAGGGACCTGTGGCATGCTCACAGGCCCCAGGAACTATTTTCAGCCCTGGTGAGGCAGCAATTCACAAAATAGACAAAGCCCTGGTCCTCCGGAGGTTTCAGTCTGCTTCCTGGAGCATGCTCAGGTCTGATTGTCTCATGAAGGGAATGAGCATTGTTGTCTTTTAGGCCCGTGTCAGGCTTGCTGGTGCACAAGGCCATTTGGTGAACCATTGATGTTAGCATTGGAGGAAGCTCCATATAAAAACTTGGCTTTGAAAGCACTCATACCTTGTTTGTATTATCTGCTACTGTCTCGCTCAGGTGCCTAGTCTTAGCAAAGCCAACCAGGTGCTCGGGGTTCCATTGAAGCAGCCCCAGGCCCTTACCTGTCCACGGCCTCCAGGGCGTAGTTTCTCTTCAGAGCATCTTGCTGACGGCAGGTGCTGGTGCATGAATGCCGAATGCACAATGAATGCTGATGGGGGCAAGGCCTGAGGGGCGGGTCAGGAGAGCCTCGGGCGGGGCTCCTGATAGCACCTGTCCCATGGGCACCCACTGTCCTGTCTTCTCCATCCCCAGGCACTTTGAAGGCAGTCTTCCTCTTCTTTGCCTCCATGTGCGCCTGGTATTCTGGGTACCTGCTCGCAGAGCTTATTCCAGACGTGTCCCTGTCCAGTGCCGTTTATAGCATCCGGAGCATCGGTGAGAGGCCTGTCCTCAAAGGTGAGCACAGGGATTGTGTCAAACCAGCAACTCTGCAGCTCAGCTGCAGCCAAGAGAAGTGGGCGCTGGCCTCGGCTCTCCCCGACTGGCCATTTTATGTTGAGGAGGAGGAGCGGGAAGGGGAAGAGAGGGAAGAGGAGAAGGAGAAGGAGGAGGAGGAGGGAGGAGGAGGAGGAAGGGGAGGAGGGGGAGGAGGAAGGGGAGGAGAGAAGGACGAAGGGGGGGAGGAGGGGAGGAGGAAGGGGAGGGGGAGGAAGAAGGGGAGGAGAAAGAGGAGGAAGGGGAGCCGGACGAGGAGGAGGAGGAGAAGGAGGAAGAGGAGGAGGGGGAGGAGGAAGGGGAGGGGAGGAGGAAGGGGAGGAGAAGGAGGAAGGGGAGCCGGAGGAGGAGGAAGGAGAGCCGGAGGAGGAGGAGGAAGGGGAGAAGGGGAGGAGGAAGGGGAGGAGGGGAGGAGAAAGGGGAGGAGAAGGACGAAGCGGGGAGGAGGGAGAGGAGGAGGGGAGGAGGAGGAGGAAGGGGAGGAGGGGAGGAGGAAGGGGAGGAGGGGAGGAGGAAGGGGAGGAGGGGGAGGAGGAGAAGGAGGAGGTAATATCCACTCCTTTAGTTTCCACACCATTCGAAGGTGGTACCCTTGCTCACCCTGGTGTGAGAGCCCAAGGCAAATCATGATGTTAGGAAAATGAACAAAGAAACTTTATATGTAGGATGTGTTAAATAAAAATATGCATTTGGAATACATCTCAAATTGGGAATGAAGAGAAATTACGAAATATCTGTTAAAAATTACATTGGAAAACATGTGGGATGCCAAAGTAATAGTCTGTACCCTTTTTCAAAATCTCATTGTAAATAGATACACTGGCATATTTTTAATACAGAAATTATACAAAATTAATTTGCACAAATATAAAGAACTGGGTGTCATTCTTTTTCAGATTTAATTACTTTTTATAGCTAAAAAAAAGAACTTTCTAGGAATTGACTATGACTGAGGTGTTTTTATTCTTAATAAGATTTTCACAGTGGATCTTGTAATCAGATAGACTTACTGCACATAGACTGTGCATGGAGCCCAGCCCCGCGGGGGCATCCCCATGTGTGGAGGGCATGGGAGACGCCCACAAAGGGCTTACTCTCTCGTTTTCTCCATTTTTACACAAAAAGTGAAGTCTGTTTTGGACACGAGTTTGCCTCTCGGAGGTGCCTCTGACGCCAGTGTTTTTAGAAGGGCTCACTAAGGTAATTTCCAGTTCCCACCAGCGCGGTTCCCTCTGACTGAAGCGTGTCAAGTTATTGGAAACCCAAAGGTGGCGGGAGAGGGTGGCTATGGCGGCCGTGACGGCTGCGTCCCGGCTCCTGCTGGCTTGGAACCTCCACTTTGGAGGGACGCGTGACTGCTTGGGGGTCTGGTGGGCTCAGGGTTGGGGGTTGAGCCTGGCGACTGGCAGGTTAGTGTTCATGTGGATGAGAGGTTATAAAGGGGACTTAGTCATCCATGGGGCCACGCTGGCTTTGTGGCGAGACTTATTTCGTGCTGTTATCAGCGGCGTGACTGGAGGGGGCCCCCAGGGAACAGCCTCCCCGTGGGGATGGGTGGCCCTTGTCCAGGCACGTGCACAGCCCCTCGGCCGCCCCTCCTGGGCTCCTCCGGACCCCTGCACTCCTCTTGTGCCTGCTGAGCAGGCGGGAAGGGCTGTGGTTGCCCCGGCGTGGACAAGGCTCCAGGAGCGTGTGAAGTCCTGCAGTCAGCACGGGCCATGGAACCTCCCAGTGCTCCGGGCTCCGCAGGGTGACCGACGCCCTCCCGGAGCGTGTTTGTTCTAAGTGTCCACAGTCCCCCGGTCCAGGTGCGGGCAGTGACCAGCATGTCTGGTGGGAACCTGGAACAAAGGAAGGAGCACTTTGAGATGTGAGGTCAGTCTTGGCACTGAGAGGAGGAGGAAATGAGGCACAGAGCACTCCACCCCATAGCCGAGGCCGCCCAGCTGAGGCCCCTGGGCTCGGGGCCCTAACGGCCGCGCTGCGTCCACCCCTGGGGCTTTCACTCTTTTATCCATGTTTTGCTTCTCCCACCACGTTGTCTCTTCTTTTAAAATGACCCATCTCCCAGCGCAGCTGTGGAGGCCTTCCATCCGGCTCTGGACTTCCTGAGGTGAAGTCTTGTCCCGACAGTCCGGGCTCTCCTGGTTCATACCCTCTGTACCCTGGACGTTGCCTCCCACCATTTCTCCATGATTTTGAATCCAAGCTCGTCGGCAAGTCCCCTGGATCACACTGGTTTTCTAGAACGGCCCTGCCCTTCCTCTTCAGGATCTGTCTGAGGGGCTCCCCGTGCCCTGGCCTCTCTCTGCCTTTCCCTGTGCCTTGTATTTAGTGGGCGGGTTAAGTCCCACACTCAGTCCGTCTACTTTGTGAAAGACTCTGCTCACTTGGAAAGGCTGGAAGCACATCTGGCTCCTTCTACGCTCCAGGGCTCAGCTTCCTGGAGTCTCCCCTCCTCAGAGCACCTCCTCCCTTCCTCCCACCTCTCTGCCCCGTCTGTCTGTGCACCACCCCGCCCCCCGCCCCATTCGAACCTCTGCTACCATGATGGAGTTACATGCCCTATTATCATTGCCCTGGCCCAGGCCTCCCTTATTTTATTTATTTATTCCCTTTCACTTTCCTTTTCCACTCCAGTTGACCCCCCACCCACCCCTCCGAGGTGTTTAGTGAGACCTTTCTGTTTGAATACCTCACTGCAGAATGGGCTGCTCTGTTTTGTGGGCATGTGTGTTATGGTTTACGTGACAGACCGCATCTGTTGCTTAGTTGTCACTCAGCGCCACACTTGAGGACCCGTCTGCTGTGGGCGCCTCTCCTCCGGGGCTGCTCACTGCCGCGTCGGGGCCGGGATTCGAATCCTCCTCGTGTTCCCTCCAGATTGCCTCCAGCTTGTCACCGCAGAGATGCTATCACGGGGAACATCTCATACGGTCTCCTGTGGACTTGGGTGAAATCGCCTTTGGCGTTTATAACCCAGGGGTGGAACTGTTAGGCCCTAGGGTACACATCAGCTTGACTTGACTGAGTTACGCTTGATGCCTTTCCAGAACAGCCCTGCCCGCCTGCACTCCAGCAGTGTGTGGGGCTTCTGTCCCCCGACATCCTCACCAACACTTGCCTGATCCTGCTTTGTGATTGTGTCCATCCAACACATGTCAAGTGGCAGCTGGCTGCCGTGACCAGCATTTCCCAGGTTCCTGACGAGTTTGGGAACACCAAGTCACTCCTGAGACTATTATTTCTCTGTGACAGGTAGGGCGAGGAACAAGGATCAGCTTAGGGGAAGAACCCAGACTCATGGGAACCTCTGTACAGCTTGATCCCAAGCACCCTTCAGGCGGCCGGGGCACCCGCGTGAAAAGGTGCTGAACTGGCGGGAGGGTGGCCGTGCTGGGCAGGCTGCGACTGTGAACGCAGAGCTGCGTCACGGTTTGTAAGCCTTTGTCCCTGGCCCCCACTTCTGTAGGTGACACATTTGCACCTTGACCATTTTCTCTTGGACGGATCTCTCTTTCTTGTTGATTTGCAGGGAGTTTCTTATACATATTAAGCTATTGATTCCTGTTCCCCTCATAGCACATGCCATAGTCTGTAATGATCTTCTTTAACTTATTTACTTTCTGTCTCTCCTCTGCGTGTGTAAGCTGTTCTATTCACTGCCGTCCCCATAGAGTTGAGGACAGTATCTGGGGTTTAATAAATACTTGTGTAATAAGAATTTGTGAATGAGTGAAGGGATGAATCTGGTTTGGAAGCCACATATATAGACCCCACACACTGCTCACCACACCAGGCTGTAAAGGAGAATAACTAAAAAGAGAACCCTCTTGAGTTCATCTTCCACATACTTCAGATATAAGGTTGTTCAATGATTTTCTTGGAAAGTCTTGTGAGAGAGAACTAAACCAAACGAATCAGCTGTGTTTACTCACCTGCCTGGACTCTCGACCAAGATGAAATGAATTGACAGCAATCCAGTGGCTGTTGCTGAGGGAACACTGATGGGAGAGCCAGGAAAATGATTTTTTTTTTTTTTGGTGAGGAAGATTGGCTCTGAGCTAACATCTGTTGCCAATCCTCCCCTTTTTGCTGAGGAAGATTAGCCCTGAGCTAACATCTGTGCCCATCTTCATTTTTTGTATGTGGGACACTGCCACACATGGCTTGATGAGTGGTGTATGTCCACGCCTGGAATTCAAACCTGCGAACCCCAGGCCGCCGAAGCGGAGCGTGTGAACTTAACAACTACACTGCTGGGCTGGCCCCCAGTTTATTTTTTTTTTTAAAGTTTGTACTCCCGCTATTTTTTTTTTGCTGGGGAAGATTCGCCGTAAGCTAACGTCTGTTGCCAATGTTCCTCCATTTTACATCCTCTCCCCCACTGCAAAGCCCCGGTACACAGTTGTGTATATTTGTAAGTTCTTCTGGTTCTTCTAGGTGAGCCACCGCCACAGCATGGCTACTGATAGACGAGTGGTATGGTTCTGCACCAGGGAACCAAAGCCGGGCTGCCAAAGTGGAGCACGCTGAACTTCAAGCGCTAGGCCATCAGGGCTGGCTCAGGAAAACGAATTTTTAATTCTAATCCCACCACTACCTAGCTGTTAATGCCTGTGAGTTGTTCCTCATCTGTAAATGAAGGGACATTATAGATGATGTCTGTATCTAAGGCTCTTTCTAGTTTGGAAATAAATCCTACCTTCCACGTTGCCGTGTCCTCTGAAATACAGCTCTACTTGGTAAAAGCACTGTATCACAGCCTTAAACATGATAGATGGTCCACATCTCGGTGCCCCTACACTGAAGGCATACGAGCAACAGTGCTACTCACGTTTGGGGGGCACAGGGACAAAGGCCTAGGGAAGGTGACACAGCGCTGCATCCACTCAGTCTGTCCGTGAATGTGCCTCTGCCCACTCCACGCTGTGCGAGGAGTTCAGCATCTTTTTACTTCAGCGTCGCTGAGCCCAATGGACCGGTGCTCCGACAGTCTATTGCACTGGCCTCACCGCACTCAGGCTGCTGGTAAATCACTGTCGTTGATTGATTAGCAGAGAGACGAGCACTCTCTGTGTGCCTTCTGGTCTTTATCTTTGTGAACTGGACTTTAATCTCATACAGAACAGTGAAGTGAGTTGAAACGGCTGAAATGCCCTCAGCACCAGACAGCTAGCCATCCTTTTGTTTGCCTGGTATACACGACAAGATCGTATTTCTGCAATCGTTTTCTTCATTTAAGGGGATGAATGAGATTATCATGCTAAATCAGGAAGTATTTAAGAAAGACAGATTCCTGGACCCCGTTCAGGGAAATTAAAAAATCTGTGGGTCCGGAGTGGAGTCTAAGAAACTATATTTGTTTTAATTAATGTAAGGACAGGAAAGGAGAATAATTTCTAAGACAGAAATTCACAGCAGGAGGCCCACTGTGTCGGGATGACGTTGCTGATGAGGGCCTTCAGTCTTTCTTAAACTAATAGATTCTTCTGGAGACACATAAGCAGGATACTGACTGCGAGGCCCACCGTTCTCTGGCCGGGGCATCAGGCTTCTACGTATCCATGTGAACTTTACCATTTGACTTTTTGGGAGGGAATTTCAGAAAAAGCGCCGAGGACCTGGATATGGCCCTCAATGATCGTGGTGGGAGAAGAGGCAGGATTTGGAAAAAGATCTCTTTTCTCACAAGACATATCTACCCCTCCACGGCCCCAACCTGAATAAGGAAGACAATCTTCTGCCTTCGTTCACATAATACATTTTGTGCTCCTAGGAAATGGATGGAAGGTTAAGAAAGCCTTAAAACAATGCCATACAAGTTACCCAACAGATCCCAGGCACTGTGAGAAAATGTAGATACCCATTTCCATGTCACCCTTAGTCCCTAGAGCCACATCCTCCTTGGAGAATCTGGTGAAAATCAAATGCCTCCCTTCTAGAAAATGCATCTGCACATAGCCACATAAACAGCACTTGTACTTTGCAGGGGCCTCGGATTCGGAAGCCCTGCCCTCGGCAGTCAGGAAGCCTAACTCCCCACAAAGTGCAGGGTCCTGCTTCCAGCCACCCCAGCACCCAGGGGGGCTGGCTCCCACGTGGACAGCAAGGCCCCTGCCTGGCGACCTGCCCATTGTGCTGTTGACCCCACAGGAGGAGGAGGGCGGTGGGGAGGCATCCCTGCGGGACCCCCAGGGACAGCTGCTCCGGAAGGTTCCAGCATCAGGCCTTCAGGTGAGTAGCCTGGGGTCAGAGGGCAGGAGAGGCGGGCAGGCGGAGTCTTGTCCAGGACCGTGCTTGCTCTGCTAGACCGGTCACTCTGTTGCTGTCCGTGAGCCGCAGCCCACTTTGTCTCCTCGGGACCTGCTTCTCCTAGGGGAGGCCTGGCCCCCTCTCCTGCCCGGAGGCCCGGCCCCTGCTTTCCCCTATCTGCTCTCAGTTTGGGGTCTACTGCCCCTGCCTCGGGCACTGTCGTGGGAGGCGCCGGGGCCTGGGTGCTCCTAGAGGTATTTACTTGGGGTTCACAATGCCTGTTGGTGCTGGGGCCAAAGAAAGAAGGGCAAAGAATGAGAATGTCAGGGGGTGGGGGGGGGGAAGCCAGGGTTTCCACACCTGCAGGTGCTGCCTCAGAGGGGTCTTTTTTTTTTTTTAATTTTAGGAAATGTGAAAGTTCACCTAGAAGGTATTCACTGCTATTGTTACAAGCAAAAATATGTTTGAAGTCAAAACTGTTATTTGATTTGTTTGCGGGCACAGCCCTTAGCTAAATCATAAAAACACTGATTATTTTATCACTTTCCAGCATTTTTGCAAGTAAGTGCTCTAGCCTCAGGCCTTGTTACCCTCCCCTTCCCCATGACGCGGAGGTGTAGTTTCTGACTTAGGTTGAACCTCTCTCTGCTTTGCAAGCTGCTTTGGCACTCACTGACCGGACCGCGTGGTTGCACAGGAGCCGGTCAGTGCACGGTCGGTGGCGGGAAATGTGTGGCCGGGTATGTATACCTGGGGCGTCTCTCTTCAGGGTCCAGCTTCAAGAGCAGCGTGGTGGATGCTTTTCGGTGGCTCTGGAAGAGCCCCTGCCTCTTTCACCCACGGGAATCTTTCTCTGTCTCATTTGCAATGTCTACAGACCCTGTTTGTCTGCTTCTGTTTTTTCAGCTGGCTTTAAAACAAAGCAGAATACCTTTCCAGGTTTCCCTCGCTAGCCTGCTATTGTGCTGTCTCCAAATTTCCATATCACGTAGGGGTTGGAGGTACACACTGTCCTCGGTGTCCTCGTGGCCTTATCTCTTAAGCTCCGCTGGGGCCGGGGCTGTGCCAGACCCTCCACCTCTGCGAGTCATCATAGCACAGCTGTCATGCCCGGCGCTCCCGGGGAGGACGTACGTCCTTCTCATTGTCTAGCTGAGAGGATCACTTGGCCAGTGCAGTCCTGCAGCAGTGTGAGGATGGCAAAGGGGCGTGGAAACAGTGTCCTTCTCCGAGAGCAGAGGGCTGGTTCTGTGAATCCTGGGCCAGTCGTGCCGAGAACAGCAGGGTCCACAGGAAGTGAGCAAGGCTATGTGCTTGTTAAGGGAAACGGGGCGACAGGGAGGATGAGTGTGGACCCCACTCTAGAGCCTTCCCTCTAGGTTGAGAATAGTGCATTCAGGACATCTGCCAAGTCGGGAAACGGGGCACGCCTGCTCTTACACAGTATCTTACTTGCATTTTCAAATACTCTGCTCAATGTGTTTTTAGGTAAATTACCTCTAAATTTAAAGTAATGAGCATTATTATTAAATGTTTTTAATTAAAATTAATACACAGTAGTGTCCACAACTCTAGACACACTGGAAGGATACTGTCTTTATAGCAGTTTTCATGTCAGTGCTTAGATCCCTTGCTTTAAATTTAGGTGTCTGGAGATTGAGAAAAAGCATATCGAGTCTGTTATTTGAAAATGTAAGTAATGCAACATACTGTGTAAATATGTTTAATCTATGTTTTGCAGCTTTGCAGATGCCCTCTATGCATGGAAAAGTCTAGAAGGAAATATGCCAAAAGATAAAACAATGACGACTCTTTACAGTGAAAATATGTCGGATTTTTTTCCTCCTTTCTGCTTTTCTATGACTTCCAGTTTTCTTATGCAGAAATTAAATAAGGAAAGATAAAATCTCCTGGTCCTTTCTTATTTAGAAAATTAGGGCTCAGTTTCTCGGAAGCCATCTTGTCAAAGTAGGTGCAGATTTTTGCCCCACCAAGGGGCCAGATGTCCATGCGTTTGCTCAGCAAACACTGGCGGGGCAGCCGTGTGCGCCACACCGGACTTAGTGCTGGGGAGGGTGCAGTGGAAAATAAACAGACGACATCCTAGCCGTCAGGGAGAATTTTTAAAAAAGTAGACAGTAGGATATTAGAAAGTGATGAGAGCTAAGGAAAAGAAGATAAACCGGAGCAGGCTGGGCAGCGTGGGTGGTCAGCGATGGGGTGGGGCGGGTAAGGAGGAAGAGATGTGAAGGGGTGAGTAGACGTGATGTTGGGGTGCACACTCCCTGAAGAACTCTGCTTTCTCCTCCTGGGCACCGAGGGCTGGGGGCACACCCAGTTCCTGTGGTCACCAGGAATCTCTGCCCCCGTCCAGCTCAGCGGCAGCAGCCTGCTGTCACCGTGCTCATCTGCACCCCGGTTCTCTCCAGCAGGGCCGCCCAGAGTGGTGCTGTTTGCCTTCGTCGCGGTATCTCGTCTTGTGTGTTTTACCACTTGTCTGGCTGTCCTTATAGCCCTGTGCCCTAAATCAGAGAAGCCCAGTAATCCATTAAACAGAGCCCCAGCCCCAGTCAGACTGCAGGAGTGAGAGCACTTCCTAAATTTTTTTCTGGGGACTCAGATCTCAATTTGAACCAAGCACAGCGCCGTGGGTCCTGTGGACGGGGACAGCCAGCCACACCTGTGATGTGAGCAGGGAGACACATCTGGTGGTGATGGCAGCACAGCCCCCAGCAGTGGGAGATGCATGGGGGCCGTCCAGGGCCAGCCGGGCTCCTCAGACAGGTGCCTGGTTCTCCCCAGTTGCTGACCTCTGTGAAATGGGGGTGCTGGGCCATCATCTCCAGGGCCTGCCAGCACTGATGTCATAGTGTCCCCAGCAAGAAAGCTCAGTGCCTCAGGCTCAAGGGAAAGGAGAGAGGGGTCAGCCATGGCCAGAGGGGGGCGTGTGTGCGTGTGAGTGTGCACGCGCACGCGCGAGCGCGTCAGGGTGTGTAAATGCAGAAGCTGGGTAGATGCCCCATAGATGGCTATTGCTTCATTCACCAGCACTCTTAGACCCAAGTAATCTTCCTTTGATTGTAATACAAAATACGCATTGCCTGCTGAGAGTGTGAGGTAGGCGGCCGCCAGCCTCGGGCAGATTCCCAGCTCTTTTGAGTTGTTATGCCTACTCAACATCCCCTTCTTTTTGCATATTTGTTATTGTATGACAAAAGCAGATTACATGAACTTTGTATCTTCAGGGGAATTTCCAATGCTCCTAATGAAAATTGGTGACCCCTTCCCCACTCCAGTTTGTCCCCACTCCACTGGGACTTGCCGGTGTGACATCATGGGATACAATGGCTGCCGTTCACGGTCAAGCAGTGGTTTCCTCTGATAAATACGTGCATGATGCTGACTGTCGCCTTCTTGTTCCTTACAGCCCCAGCCCCTAAAAGGCAAAAATGCGACCACTGGACCCCGTGCCCCGAGGACACCTATGCCTACCGTTTGCTCAGCGGGGGTGGCAGGGACAAGTACGCCAAAATCTGCTTTGAGGACGAGCTGTAAGTACCCATGTGGAGAAAGAAAACATAGCTCTCCCACCTGATTCTTTCCCTTCTGCTCCTGGGAGAGAAGGGCGTGGCCTTGACCTCAGGCAAAGCCTGAGAGCGTCCCCCTAGAACTGGGAGTGCCACCCCGTGCTCACTGGGGGGGACGCGGATTGTTTCCTATGGCATTGTCGGGGGAAGAGGAGGAATCCCCCTCTGCCCTTTCCCTTAAGGTTCTTATGGCTGGCCAAATAATCAACAAGACAGGTTAGAAAGAGAAAATAATACCAAGTTTAATAACATGTATACATGGGAGAAAGCAGGGACACTGCGTTTCTCAACACAATAGCAGAAATTCTCGTCTTAAATATCATGTTCAGCCAACGACAAAGGAGGATGTTGGGGGTGGGGGGAGTCAGTTACAGGAGATTACCACTAAAGCACAGTAAACAAGAGTAAGGTTTATTATGCAGTTTTAAGGCCTCACCTTCTACATTGATAAGTCTCTAGAAATGAGGTCATCCCCCCTCTTCCCAATACAGAGAGGGAGATACCTTTACAAATGGAGACTTCCCTTGTAAATGATTGTCTGGTAACTCCTCGCAGGGCCATCCAGAGCATGTGGCCAGAGAGACAGAACTTCTGATAAGATGGGCTTGTTGGTGCCTTTTCTATTGTAACCTCTATCCTACATTATCTTTATAGCAGTCATGATAATAACTCCTTCCTGAAACAGATCTTTTGTTTTAAAATTTTTAGGCAGTTTGGAAGGGGAAACTCAAATATTCTTCCTGAGTTCTCTGAGTCCTTATTGTCTTCAGCTCGAAATAATCTGCATACTAGAGTGGTGCTTCCTGGGGTAGCTTGCCCTGAGCACCATCAGTTCCCTTCTCTGAAACTTCCCTAGAAGTTTCAGATATTAAAAGCTGAGCTGGTGACTGTGGAGAGAGAAATCGGGTTAGTATCTGAGTGATAAGAAGTCTGCAAAGAGAGAAAAGAACGTAGATTAGAATGAGGATGAACAAGCAGAAAAGAACAAATTGGAGCACATTTTTTTACACTCCATTAAACCAGTCTCCCAATCTTGGAAATAAGTCAGTCTAATAAAATGTGTGAGCTTCGTTTATCTGATGAAAAATGTCAATCTTTTCTTTTAATAGATTTAAGTTAGATATTACTTGACCTGTTTGATTTACATAAAAGCAACATTTTTCTGCAATGATTGCACATGCTCCTCCTTGCTGGGCAGTGAGTGCATCCAGAGCACGTCGATTTTGGAGCAGCACAGAGGCTAGGCTGTTAATCTCTGACTGGAGTATGTTCAAGGTTTGCATGGTAGTGTTGAACTCGTGCTCTATTATCATAGAGAGATTTAAGATTGCCTTTTCCAACTCATAATCTCCAAAGCTGGGGAATAGGACTCTCAAGGCTGAAAAGAACTTGGAGTTGTGATACACAAGTGGATTTTCTACGATTTTTCGACTGGCACGTTTATGTGGCACAATCTTATGAACAAACGAACCCAAGTTTATAATTTGGCTGGCATTTAAGGTGGAGTGTTTGGTGACAGAAGGAGCCAGGTATCCAAGTCCGCATTGTCCTGACCAATTAGGTGGGAATCCTTTATACACTTTGTTGCCGCATAAAATGAAAAGACCAGTGTAGTTTAAAGACAAGGTTAGAATTGAGTCTGTAGTTCCCAGGATCTGGACTATTTTATGATCTGTGCCACTTGCACTGTTATTACCTAAACATCTCTATTTCTCATGAACTCCTGTCAGTCTGCGAGAACAGAACAGATTGTGGAATAGCTGGTACAGGAGGCCTGCAGTCTGATTTTGGCAGCTATAAAGCCTGGTCTTGTCACCTGACCAGGTGAGTCTAGATTTTTCATCCACCCATATATAGTCTGTGGCATTGGGCAGCTTAACCATGCGGATAGCTGCGATACCCCAAGTTGCACATGGGTGGCTCATAAGCCATCTAGAGCACTTGGTGATTTGGCAAATGTTTGTGCCAGAGGGAGTAGTGATAGAGTCACTTATAATTCCCTTGAGAGTTCTGAAGATGCCACCTGCGGAATCAAACCACAGAGTTTGACTGCAATATTGTCTCGGTATGTCACCCAGGAAAGGTCTAGCGCCATGTTTACTTTCAATGCAGAGGGAAAAACTTTTACCTATTGCTTGTACTTGGGCAAGGGACAGTCTTTGACCTTTTAAGTAGTCTTTCTGGGGCCCAAGTGACTCACCAGGAGAAGAAGCAGAGTGAAGTTTCCCTTGTTGCAGATACCATAATTTGTTATTCTTTTATTTTTCTTATTTAGTCCACCAGTTGTTCATATCAGCAGGAACAAAGACTAGTTCAGGTTCTTTTGCACTATCTAGCTGTTGACATAACCAACAGTCAGATTGATTAGTTAGCGTGGCTAGGCCTTGGTAAACTGGCATAAGGGGGTGTTTGGTCTGTGCCCGACCTGTTGAAAAGGAGAGGGTTAGTAAAAGCAAGACACAGATCGGAAAAGAGCCCATAGCGGAGACTTAGAGAAGGGAAGAGGGACAGATAGAGACCAGCATTCTCCAGTCAGCTTTTTAATAACTGATTAAAAAAAAAAAATATATATATATATATATATACACACATATATATATCTACTAATAGTTTGTGTGTGTGAGTGTGTATATATATCATGAGTTTTAAAGCAAGGGGGAGGAAATGGGTCAAAGTAGCTTTTTTTGATCTGTGATCTTGGGAAAAGCTGTCTACTTTGTGATGTCAGCTGTTTCTGGGGCCTGGGTTTTGGCCCTCGAAATCCTTAGTTTAAGGTCACCTGTGGGGATTATCTCTCAGTTGTCTTGAGAGCGATGTTCTGGGTCTATTTTGGCGTGGCTTGCATGGATCTAGGAAGATTTTTTTTTTATTTTGATGGCAGTGCAGGTCGTCAGTAAGACTTCATAAGGTCCTTTCTAGCGAGGTGACAGTGCGTGTTTTCTTTTAAAGACCTTGATGTACACCCGGTCTCCTGGTCGAAAGGGATGGCAAGGCTTGTCAGAAGGTGGGGGCCACGCCTCTTTTACCTGTTGACGATATGCTTCAAGTATACTAGTTAATTTTTGTATATAACTAGTCATAGCATCAAATTGTTTACTTAAGTTCCCATAATATTTATTTAATCTAGGAATTGAAGGTTTAGAGACGCCAGTAGGCATCGGACGTCCAAAAACCATTTCTTCTTGATGGAGTGTCCCTTTTATCATTATATATTTCCCTTCTTTGTCTTTCTTAACCTGTTTTATCTTGAAGTCTACTTTGTCTGATATGAGTATGGCAACACCTGCTTTCTTTTGTTTGCCATTAGCTTGGAGTATTGTCTTCCATCCGTTCACTCTGAGCCTGTGCTTGTCTTTAGTGCTAAGATGTGTTTCCTGAAGGCAGCATATTGTTGGGTCTTGCTTTTTAATCCATCCTGCCACTCTGTATCTTTTGATTGGAGAATTCAATCCATTTACATTTAGGGTAATTATTGATATATGAGGGCTTAATGTTGCTGTTTTGTCACTTATTTTCTGGTTCTTTTGCATTTCCTTTGTTTCTTGTCCCATTTGTTTCGGACTGCCAATTCAGTTTGGTTGTTCTATCTTGTGACTCTTCTAGTTTTCTCTTTGTTTATCATATGTGGTTTTGTTTTGATTATTTGTTTAGTGGTTACCTTGAGGTTTGGGCAAAAAATCTTGTGTATGAGATAGTCCATTATCTGATGGCCTCCTATTTCCTTATACTAAGTCAATTCAATCACTTTCCTCTTCCCCTTCTAAGTTGTTCTTGTTATACCTTATTCTATCTTGTGTTGTGGCTGTGTGTTTACAGTGATGAGGTTAAATTTATTTTTGGTGAGTTTCTTCCTTTGATCTTTGAATTTAGTATTTAAGTGGTTGCTAACCTATTCCGGTAAAGATCTACTATTTTTCTGAGTTTGTCTACCTACTTTTATCCTTGCTCCAAGCTTTGTGTTCCCTTTCTCTTCTTTTTTTCAGGCCTGAGGGCCTTCTTGAGTATTTCTTGTAGTGGGGGTCTCGTGGCCATGAACTCCCTTAGCTTTTGTTTATCTGGGAGAGTTACTATTTCTCCATCATATTTGAAGGATATTTTTGCTGGATAGAGTATTCTTGGCTGAAAGTTTTTGTCTTTCAGTATTTTGAATATATCATTCCAGTCTCTTCTAGCCTGTAAAGTTTCTGTTGAGAAATCCACTGAGAGCCTGATGGGAGTTCCTTTGTACGTTATTTTTTGTTTTTGTCTAGCTGCCCTTAATATTGTTTCTTTGTCATTGACCCTGGCTAGCCTTACCACTAGGTGTCGTGGTGAAGGCCTTTGTCTGTTAATGTATATAGGTGTCCTGTTGGCTTCGCTTACTGGTATTTCCTGCTCCTTCCCCAGATTTGGGAAATTCTCAGCTATTATTTCCTTGAATAGTCTCTCTGTTCCTCTTTCCCTCTCCTCTCCCTCAGGAATACCTATAATTCTTATGTTACATTTTCTAATAGAGTCAGATATTTCTCGGAGTCTTTCTTCATTTCTTTTTAGTCTTAGTTCTCTCTCCTCTTCCATCTGGAGTATATCTGTATTCCTATCCTCTAAAGTGCTAATTCTTTCCTCCATATTGTCAGCTCTGTTCTTTAAAGATTCCAGGTTCTCCTTTATCTCCTCCATTGTGTTCTTCATCTCCATCAGCACTGATTGGTTTTTCTTTATGATTTCAATCTCTTTTGTGAAGAAACTCCTAATCTCATTGAATTGTTTGTCTGTGTTGTCTCGTATTTCATTGAGTGTTTTTATGATAGCTATTTTGAAATCTCTGTCATTTAGATTATGGATTTCTGTGTCTTCGGGGTTGATTTCTGGGTGCTTGTCATTTTGTTTCTGGTCTGGTGATTTCATATATTTTTGCATTGTGGTTCCTGTGTTGGTTTTGTTTTTCCTCATCCTGGAAATCTCTGGTTGCAATTTCCACCTGCCGCCACTGTCTGGTGGTAAAGGGCTGTGCAGTCTAAGCCCCCTGCGCTCTGCCCCGGTTTTTCTGCTGCAATCCGCAGTTTTGTTTTGTTTTGTTTTTTTTCCCGCTGCGATTCATGGGTCGGGTCGTTTGATCGGGTCTGCCGCGGATCTCTTGGTCTGGTCTGCTGCAGATCACTAGGTCTGGTCTGGTCGGTTGAGCTGCAGGGTCCGGTTTGCGGGGAGGGTGGAGCTCTCTCTTTTGCCCTCTGGGTCCCTGACATGGGAGGCTTCTCGTTTGCCCCTCTTTATCCGCTCTCTGGGGTGCTCAGATGTTGATGGTAGCCCTGTGGCTCTTCTGAGTCCTCTGTGCGGGAGTTTCCCACTGGCTGAGAGAGTCCGAAGAGCTATGGTTTCAACGCCGAGGGCCGCCCCTCCCCCCTCTCTGGGAGCCGCGCGGACCGGGATCGCTGATCTGATGGGGAGGGAGAGGAGTTCTCCTTACCTCTCCCCACTTCCTCCGGGGCCCAGCACGTTCCGCTCTCAGGTGTGCGGCAGTGTGGATCTTTCCGCTCTAGCTTTTCACTGTCTGGGATTCCGTTGTTGGTCTGTGACTGTTCCTTTTGTTGTATCTTGTCGGGGGAAGAGTTCATGGGAAAGCTCACTCCGCCATGATGATGACGTCACTCCCAAAAACTATTTCAAAAGGAGTCAGTCAATGCCTTCTATTTGGAGTATTTTGAATCTTCATAAGGGCCAAGGGCAGAGCTTCTGGCCATTTAAGTCTAGTTTCTTGACAGACTTTTCCTAGAGTTTTTTTTATATCTAGATTTTTACGTTCCACTTGCCCTGATAACTGAGGGTGATATGGGGTATGAAATTTTAATGAATACCCCAGAGTTTTTGCAAGCAAGTGGTTTATCTCTGCTGTAAAATGAGTTCCTTGGTCTGATTCAATCCATAAAGGAACGCCAAAGCGAGGAATAACTTCAGTTATTAATTTCTTTACCACTGTTGTGGCATCTGCATGTCTGGTCGGATAGCATTCAGTCCATCCACTAAACATGCAGACAATAACCAAACAGTGAGAGTAACCTAAAGCTGAGGGCAAGTCTATAAAATCCATTTGGAGTGCTGCAAAAGGCAGCGTGGGCCTGGGAGGACTTCCTGGATCACACCGATTTCTCCCAGAAACTTGGTAAGATTTGCAAGTTGTGTGCTGGGAGGTGATTTGGTCAGATATTTTATGGATGCCAGGGCAAAACCAATTGTCTTTTAGTTCCTTAACTCTCCCCCGTTTGCACTATGTCCCATTTGGTGGGAGATGAGTGTAAGCTGAAAAGTCAGAAGAAAAGGAGCTACTGGAAGTCTATTTGGTCTAATGTATAATCTATCTGATAATTGTTTGGCACCCTTTTGTATCTAATTGTCTTTTTCAGATTGTGGGGCATTTGTCTGATAGTTAATACCATCAGTCAGGGATAAAGGCAGGTTTAAAAATTGGGTGGAAAACGGATAAGGGGGTCCATAGTGAGCTGCATGTTTAGCAGCTCTGTCAGCCCTGTCATTTCTTAAAGATATGACATCAATCTCTTTAGTATGGGCTGAACAATGAACAATGGCAATTTTTGAAGGAAAGTGAATAGTTTGTAATAAGGCTGCAATTAAGTGTCTATTAGCAATAGGAGTTTTTGTAGAGGTTAAGAATCTACGGGATTTTTAAATTGTGCCAACAGCATGGCAGACTCCAAAAGCATATTTGGAGTCTGTGTAAATAGTGGCGGGTTTTTTTTTTTTGCTAATGTGCAGGCCCTAGTAAGAGCTATGAGTTCAGCAGCTTGGGCTGATCTTATGGTGGGCAAAGAATAATCTTTAAGAGTTTTATGTGGGGAAACTATGGCATAACCAGTTATTATGTTTCCCTGGGAATTTTGTTTACAGGAGCCGTCACAAAACAGAAGTAAGTCTGGATTGTCTAAAGGGATGTCTGAGAGATCCTCTCGTGGCTTTGAGACCATTTCTATAGTTGCAAGGCAATCATGTGGAATGGAGTGGGGCTCTCCATCATCAGGAAGGGGCAATAAAGTAGCTGGATTTAAAGTGTTGCAACGATGTAAGATGATGGAAGGGTTAGTTAAAAGAGCCTGTTCATAGGTGGTCTGTCGCCGTGTAGAGAGGTGTTGTGTCCTATGAACTTGTAAAATAGCTGACACAGAATGTGGGACATAGAGGTGAATGGGAGAGCCTAATGTAAGAGTACTGGCCTTATCAATCAGGGTGGCAGCTGCAGCCACCGCACGTAAGCATGGGGGCATGCCTGATGCCACAGGGTCTAGTTGGCATGAGAAATATGTTATAGGACGTATTTGAGAGGCAAAAGGTTGCCCTAGAATGCCTGTAGCAATTTCATTATTTTCATGACAGTATAGATGAAAAGGCTTGTCAAAATTAGGTAAGCCGAGAGCCAGAGGCATGGACAAAGCTATTTTTAAGGCCTCAAAGGAGTTTAATGCCTCTGAGGGCCAGGAAATAGACTCTGGGGCGATATCTGGGAGAAGAGAATGTAGAGGTTTAGCAAGGGCTGTAAAATTAGGAATCTATTGGTGGCAGTAACCAGCAGCTCTTAGAAATTTACGTAGTTGTTTTTTTGTTTTGGGGAGAGGGATGGATAAAATTGACTCAAGGCGTTTGGGGGTTAGCTTTTGAATGTCTTGAGATATCTCATCTCTTAAGTAGGTAACAGTCGTTTGCACCCACTGAAGTTTAGACCTGGAGGCTTTATGGCCTCGTTCAGCTAGGGCTTTCAGGAGAATGAGAGAATCTGTAAGAGCCCCCTGCTTAGTTGGATTACAGAGTAAAAGGTCATCAACATATTGAACAAGAGTGGAGCCTTGAGTAAAGACTATAGAATCTAAGTCAGCTTTAAGGACCTGGGAAAATATTGAGGGGGACTCACAATATCTCTGAGGTATTCGAGTCTATGTTAATTGTCTCCCTTTAAATGTAAATGTGAAAAGAAATTGTGAGTCAGAGTGTAATGGGATTGAAAAGAAAGCTGAGCAGAGGTCAACTACTGTAAAGCAGGCTGCATCAGCAGGTATTGAGGTCAGGATGACAGCTGGATTAGGGACCACAGGATGCCGAGGAATTACAAAAGAGTTTATGGCTCTGAGGTCTTGTGCAAATCTATAGATTTGGTTCCCGTCTGAGTCAAATTTGTCTTCTTTTTTTACTGGCAAGATTGGAGTGTTATAGGGCGAGGAAGTAAAAACTAGTACGCCCTGTTGTAAAAGGGAGTTTATTATGGGTTGAATTTTTTGCTCGGCATCTCTGGAGAGCGGGTATTGGGCTACTGATGGAAACGGTTTATTTTTTTTCTAAGTAACGTGCACGGGCTCAGCACTAAGCAACAATCCTACCTCATTTGCATGTGTAGACCAAAGACTGATTGGGACATTTTTTAAAGACTCATCTTTCTCAGAAGGATTTAAATCAGGACAAGTTTTTATCATGGAAAGTAGGAGACTTGGGGCTTGGTCAGAAGGCAAGGAGATGAAAACACCTTTTTCATTACAATTTATAGTGGCATTGAATTTACATAACAAATCTCGGCCAAAGAGGTTTGCTGGTGAACAGTCAGAAACTAAAAAAGCGTGATGAGTGTTAAGGGGGCCTAAAGATATTGGAGTGGGCTTAGATATGGGCAGTGAAATAGGCTGTCCAGAGACTCTAACAGCTTGATAGAATCAGAGGTAACAGGTAGAGATAAATCCTTTGAACGGATAGTAGAGAATGTCGCACCAGTGTCAATTAAGAAATCCAGTTTCCGATCCTCTATTTTAAGTTTAACTGTAGGCTCAGGGGTGCGACTGAGGATCGGCTGACCCCATCATGTGAGGGAGAAATGCCCTTCAGGTGGAGAAAAATGAGCCTTTTGGGGGTGCTGGGGCCAAGCCGGAACATTTTTTAAACTTTCCCTTCTCTTAAGAGCGACACATGCCCTTTTCCAATGCCCTGGTTTCTTGTAATACATACAATTGTCCGAAGGCAAATAGGGAGACCTCTGAATGAGTTTTAGTTTACTTTCAGGGTTGAATTTTTGCTTTTCAAAAGATTCAATTTTCAAAGCAAGAAGAGTTGTCTTTAATTCTTTTTTTTTTTGCTTTCTCACTGACAATTTTCAAAGACTTGTGTAGCAGCCCCCATTATTACACTTAATGGTTGCCCTGCCCAACCAACCATACTGTTTTGAATTTGTTTCTTTATATCAGGAAGAAAATTTCCAACTAAAGCAGAAATTAGGAGATTTCTATGCTCTGGGGCTTCCGGATTTAATGCAGTGTGTCTTTGGAAAGTCTGAATAAACCATTTAGCAAAAGCTTTAGGATGTTCCCCCTCGTTCTGAGTGCATAATTTAATTTTTGACTAATTAACTTTAGGAGGAAACGCCTCTAGAATCGCTCCTATTAAACCTTGAATATCAGCCTCTAGCTGTGCCACTTCTTGGTCATCTGCAGGAGCGCCTGGGAGAGGGTCTGGCCATCTATTTTTTTTATGAAGGGGGTTTTCTCCAGGGGGCCGTCTGGCCTGTCTGATGACTACAGTGTAGTCATGGGCTGGAAGAATGCCCCTTAGCAGCCAGTCAAGGTCTCCGTGGGTGGGGCTATGAATAGCCACTAATCTTTTTAATTTTTTTCTAAATTTAGTAGGGTCTTCTGACAATGGAGGCAGGAGAGTTTTATAATTTAATAGATCAGCTGCTGTCCAGGGGACATGAATTTTCTGTAGCGGAGGTCTAGGATACATCTGCAATGGACACTGCATAGGAATGTCTGAAGCTGACAGAGCCTGATTACAGAGCCCTGGAAAGTAGGAGGAGTTGTAAGACACAGCAAAACGAACCTTCTTGCCCTTCTTGGGTGTTTCTATTAAATTTACTTCTTGGTTTTTAGCATTTACACAAGTAACCTGTATGCCCCTTGCTTGGAGGTCAGGCCTAAGCGCCCCCTGTAAGTCTTCAACAGTGAGAGAAGTTAAAACAGGCAGCTGAATGTCCTTCGGAGAAGTTGGAGTCCTGGGACCTAAGGGAACTGGCTGAGGAGGTGGCTGAGGAGCTAAGTCTTGAGGGGGAGGATTTGGGCCAGGGGCCCAGAGATCTAAAAGATCTTCTGGGGAGTCAGGGACAGGGAGTTGGGGATATAAGGGAGTGTAGGAAGGAGGAGAAAGGGAATTTTTAGTAAATTTGACTTTCAATCTTTGTTCTAACTCCGACTTTTGTTCTTTTATTTTATTAAGAGATTCCCTAAGGCTAGCCGTTATACTTTTTTGGTTTTTTTTTTAATTTGATCTTCTCATAAATACCAATAAGGCAGCTGCTTGGCATGAGAGCTCTCTAAAATATTTTTTAAATATAGAAGTTTTTCCAATTTAAAGGATCTATCGTCTGGCCATTGACGAGTAGGATCTTTATTTGTATATTTATTCCAATAGTGACTCAATCCAATAAGCCTTTTTAAGGAAAGACCTGGAGGTAACTTTCTACGTTTAGAATAAATCTTTACCATGGCCGCAAGAGGCATCCCTGGTGAGGGCACAGATGATATAGCCCCCATGATCCACAGAATTTACTCCCAAAGATATTCAGAGAAAGTAAAGACCTTCGTTGCACAGGCAGTAAGGATGGTGTAGTGAAAACGGTGTCTCCGGTCTCCCACAATAATGCGGGACACCTCCAGTCACAGACCCGCTAATCTGTGACACTGGGCAGGCGATACTGGAATGGGATTTTTCCAGCACTAACAAGCAACGAAGGTTAAGATGACAAAAGCCCTTATGGACTGGGCCCTTTATGACAAACTCCCCTGAGAGCTTGGCACAACCAGACAAAGAGACAGTTCGGAACCCCAGTCTACTCGACTGGCCACCAAGGGGCACCCCAGTAAATGCACCTTCCATATGGTGGAGACCAAGGAGAATATTCTCACTGGTCACAAAGCCAAGTTCTCAGGACACAGAACAAGACAGAGACTATTCTGGGAGGAAAAGGGATCAAGATTAAAACCAAGAGTACTCTACCAAATTTAAACCAAGAGTCACTAAAAGCACAAGAAACTAGTGTCCCAAATATTTTCTCCTGCCAATCTAAATTTAGAAAGAGAAAAAATTTTCACCATTTCCTTCCGCCGGACTCTGCAGATAGAGATTCTGGGAGGCTGACGTGGTAAGAAGTCTTACCTTTTTGCCAGCTTTCGTCAGGCGTTCCCGTATCTCATCATCTGCAGTAGTCCAGGGAGAAGGCAGGTCTTCCAGCCAGAGAAGGCAACTTGCCAGCCAGTGTGGATCCTGCCGACTACGCCAAAACTGTCGGGGTAAGAGGAGGAATCCCCCTCTGCCCTTTCCCTTAAGGTTCTTATGGCTGGCCAAATAATCAACAAGACAGGTTAGCAGGAGAAAATAATATCAAGTTTAATAACATGTATACATGGGAGAAAGCAGGGACACTGCGTTTCTCAACACAATAGCAGAAATTCTCGTCTTAAATATCATGTTCAGCCAACGACAAAGGAGGATGTTGGGGGTGGGGGTGTCAGTTACAGGAGATTACCACTAAAGCACAGTAAACAAGAGTAAGGTTTATTATGCAGTTTTAAGGCCTCACCTTCTACATTGATAAGTCTCTAGAAATGAGGTCATCCCCCCTCTTCCCAATACAGAGAGGGAGATACCTTTACAAATGGAGACTTCCCTTGTAAATGATTGTCTGGTAACTCCTCGCAGGGCCATCCAGAGCATGTGGCCAGAGAGACAGAACTTCTGATAAGATGGGCTTGTTGGTGCCTTTTCTATTGTAACCTCTATCCTACATTATCTTTATAGCAGTCATGATAGTAACTCCTTCCTGAAACAGATCTTTTGTTTTAAATTTTTTAGGCAGTTTGGGAGGGGAAACTCAAATATTCTTCCTGAGTTCTCTGAGTCCTTATTGTCTTCAGCTCGAAATAATCCACATACCAGAGTGGTGCTTCCTGGGGCAGCTTGCCCTGAGCACCATCAGCTTTATCTGGAACAGAACTTAGTTTATATTTTGTACTCTTCTTTGACTATGTGGCACAGCCCCTCAAAGTCATGGAAACACCAAAATTCAGCAGATACATGTTTCCTTCCATTTTGCATTATGGTCCTCACCCCCATGGATTAAAGCAGGTATAGTGTCTCTCTGCAGCCTCACCTCCATTTAGCTTGTCTCAGGTTCTGTATGATCATCCACGATAGCCTACATAAATCCTGGCTCCTGGAGCTGTCCCAGTGTAGTGTAGTCCTTTGCTAGAGTGGCCATAGCAAAGTACCGCAGACTTGGCAGCTTAAACAACAGAAATTTATTGTCTCAGTCTGGAGGCCAGAAGTCCAAGATCATGGTGTCAGGAGGTGAGGGCTGCTTCCCTCTGAGGCTGTGGGGGAGAATCTGTTTCATCCTCTCTTCTTGCATTGTAGACGGCTGTCTTCTTCCTGTGTCTTCACATCGCCTTCCCTCTGTGTGTGTGTCTGTGTCCAAATTTCCCCTTTTAAAAAGGACACCAGTCACATTGGATTAGGGATCACCCCGAAGACCTTGTTTAACTTCATCACCTCTTTTAGAGATCCTGTCTCCAAAGGAGATCACATTCAGGGCACATTCCGGGGGTTAGGACTTCAGCATTTGAGTTTTGAGGGAACACAATGCCATCCATAACACCCAGCTGAAGGATGCTCAGGCGATGAAATAATTCCTATAGGTGAGGGAGAATGTGGGCTGTTCCTAACAGGGAGGAGGAAGCCATTGCTAATTATCCCAGCCCTTTCTCCAAAGCTGGCACACCTTCCTTTGTGTTGTTGGTTGGTCTGTTGCCCACAGCACTTGGCACTTGCTGCATTTCCCACCCTCCATCTTTTGTGTGTGTGTGTGTGTGTGAGGAAGATTAGCCCTGAGCTACCATCTGTTGCCAATCCTCCTCTTTTTGCTGAGGAAGCTTGGCCCTGGGCTAACATCTGTGCCCATCTTCCTCTGCTTTATATGTGGGACACTTGCCACAGCATGGCTTGATAAGCGGTGTGTAGGTCCACTCTCGGGATCCGAACCTACAAACCGTGGGCCCTTGAAGTGGAGCGCACAAACTTAATCACTATGCCACCAGGCCGGCCCACTCCCTCCCTCCATCCTTCCATCTTTTAGTTCATTTGTCTCTGTGCCTACCTTGTCCTCCCAAGGAGTGTGTGGCACACTCAGGGCATGAGCCGTGTCGTGTTCAGCTTCCTACACCATACACAATCTCAGCATATACCCCATTCAGTGTTTGGGAATTGAGTAGAAGTAAGGCCCACTGCACTCGGCCAGTTTATTGATAAACGTCATTCACGGATGAACTCCTGCATGTAGGGCACTCAATGGGGGGACAGGGACAGTGCACATGTGGCTCTTGCCCTCAAGGAGCTTACGTCACCGTTCAGGGTTCTCCATCTCCACTCCATGGACACTTTGGACCAAGGATTCTGTGTTGTGGGTGTTGCCCTGTGTGTTGTAGTGGAGCAGCATCCCTGACCTCCACCCACTAGATGCCACAGACATCCCCCTCCAGTTGTGACAACCACACATGTCCCCAGATGTTGCCACACATCTCCCTGAAAACTGAGCAGGATCCCATGGTAAAGAAGAGGAGGGGAAGCCCTGGAAGGGAGCAGAGACAGTGGGACGGGGTCACTCATCCAGAATCACATCGCCAGACGGGAGTTGTTCTTTGTCAGATCCCAGAGCCCAGGATTTCCACTGCTGCCCGGTGCCCAGAGCCTTCTCCTGGCCACGGTGTAAGTGCAACAGCATCATCCTTACCTAGTACAGCTAACTCACTTATGTATTCACTTCATGTGACTCCTGTGAGGTGGGTACCATTATTATCCCCATGATACAGACAAGGTAACTGAGGCACAAAGAGGTTCAGTGACTTCCCCCTCGTCACACAGCTAGTTAGCGGCAGAGCCAGGAGTCCGCCCTGGCGTACATGGCGTATGCTGGGTAGACCAACTTGAATCCTGTAGCCTAAAGGAACAACCAACTGTGTGACTATGTTGTACCGAAATGTAGCTTGCCCACTTTCACACAGTATTCTGGATGTTTTTCAGAACACGGGGCAGCCTAAAGCAGGATAATCTCAAATAAAACAAGTTGAAAGGAACAGAGGAATAAACACAGCCAGATGCCTGAGAAGAGACGCTGTGGTTTAGCCTTGTGTTTTCTTGTAACCAACTCACAAAGCAAAAAGTCCTGGGTTGCAGAGATCTCATTGTCTTATAAAGAAAACAGACAAGGTTTGTGTAAAAAGACAAGTGCTTTTCTGTCTCTTGTCTCATTCATGTGTTTCCTGGGCACCTGCAGATGTCACTGTGCCAGGGACAGCCTCCTCCAACTCTCAGCTGTCTCCTTCCTTATTTCCATATCTTTAAGTAGCAGGTTTCTGTCACGATGTATTGGTTTTCTCGTTTTGGCATTACCTGTTGACTTGCTGCTCGGTAGGTGAGGGATCTTCTATCATTACATGATTCCTGTCCTCTCCTCTTACCGTTGTCCTGATTAAGTTATCACACTGTCATTTTGGTTGGATCGAAATCTGGCATTTACATTACTGTGACTGTCAGAAGACACTTCAGAGAGCTTTACTGGATATGAACATTTTATTGAGTGAGAAACAAACAGTTTGAGAACAAGGATACTTTCAAACCAAGGGTGGGTAGGGAGCAGGGCTCTCAGTGTTACAGCTCAGTATACAGTGGGGGAATCAGAAAGGGATTTCTGTTGTGATTTGTGACTAGAAACTTACATTTCCTTCCATTGCATAAGCTTACTTGTTCATAACTGCAAAGTCACATTGACATGAAGAAAGCATACTTTTTTTTCTCAGTTATTTTATTGAGGTCATAATGGTTTATAACATTGTGTAATTTCAGGTGTACATTATTATATATCAGTTTCTGTATAGACTGTATCCTGCTCACCACCAATAGTCTAGTTTTTGTCTGTCACCATATATATGTGCCCCTTTACCCCTTTCACCCTCCCCCCAGCTCCATTCTCTTTTGGAAACCACTAATCTGTTGTCTGTATCCATGTGTTTGTTTATCTTCCACCTATGAGTGAAATCATGCAGTACTGTCTTTCTCTATCTGGCTTATTTCACTTAACGTCATACCCTCGAGATCCATCCATGTTGTTGCAAATGGGACAAGTTTGTCTTTTTTATGGGTGAGTAGTATTCCATGGTATATATATACCACATCTTCTCTATCCATTCATCCATAGAAGGGCACGTGGGTTGGCACCACGTCTT